>NC_044383.1:84137616-84347616 GCF_006542625.1 Nomascus leucogenys | reverse complement strand
CTGTTTTAAAAACAAGAATTTGAGAACTCCTATTCTACACTATGATGCCTCTCAGATATTGCTGAAAGGAGAAAAGAAGCAGGCTCGCCTAACTCAGCTACTTCAGAGAAAGATGCTTACTCACTAAAAAAACAATTCCCCGAGCAACACTGCCTTAATTTGAATCCTGATTCTGCTACTTACAAGATGCATGTCTCTCTTTTTGCCCCAGTATCCTCCTCTGTAAAATGGAGACAGTAAGAGTTTCAACCTCATATGGTTGTTAGGAGGATTACAAGCATCAATATGAATAAAATGCTTAGAGATGGACCTGATATATAGAGCAAATAGTAAATGTTAACTATCATTATCACAGCACAGCAATTTATTTGAGATTACTGAGTGTTCAAATAAAAAAAAAGACATATTAACTTATATAGTGTCATTTCTGACAAAAGAAATACACAAATAGAGGTAATTTCTGAAACAAAGACAAAAAAATCTATTGTATGGTGTCTTGTATCAATGTGGCTAAAATTTTCAAGCTAAGTTTTATAAAGACAGATCATATTTCAAGTAGGTGATTTTTGTATTGATCTTCCATAAATTCTGATAGCATAACATACCAGTAAATCAGAAATCAGTGAAGGGGTTTCTGAAGTATGTTGGTATAATAGGTCCTAGGCACTTGCTTTAAGATGATTTAGTTTCCATAAGGTTCAAACTCAAAAAGTTTAGATGAATAGAGAGTGACCATATCTATAGACTCTGTCTGAAATATTAGATCTTGTCTGTCATACAGAGTTGGCAAAAAGTACAGGATCAGTTGATTCACCACTGAGTTTTCCGACGATAGTGTTGGCTGATGTGCAGGTAGTATGAGAAATCAGGGACTCAAATATTTTACTATGTTTAGCATATTTAAGAGCAAGACTACTTTCTAAAAAGTAGAAAGGTTAATTAACTTCAGTGATAGGTATCTGCAATCATGTGCGTGGGTAGCATGGACCATTCCATATAAGGTAAATAAATAGAAAGAGGAATAGAGAACAAGAGGACTGGAGTGAGGATTTTCTCTATAGAAAAGTAGTATGGGACTTTTTCAACTTAGGGGAAAGCCCAGACAGTATAAAGAAGAAAAAGTGTCAGTAAGAGAAAATAATAACCAAATTAATTTAGTAAAAATTATATAGAGAATTTTTCCTTTGCTAATATTAAAACACAAACAAGACTTTGTTTGTTTGCTGTGGCAGCCAATATTGAAAATTATAGCTTTTTCTTACTAAAGAGCAGTTATTTTTACTTTGGCAAACTTCAGAGCAAATGCCCCCTCCAGTGACAGATCAAATTCTCATAGTTCAGCTATTTACAAGAAAGAACAAATCTATTTTCACTATGTTGTTGAAGTTCTCTAATATCTGTGAAGAATCCTCACTATGCCATTTCTGTAGTAATTTAGAACCTAAATGCATTCTATTACTCAAAAAATTAAAATTAAATACTAATCTAACAAACCTTTCAAAACCTGTAAACAAGAACTTCAAATTCCAGGGTCATTTTTACTTTACAATACTTTAATATTTGTAATGCCTCTTATAGACATCATATTCATGAGTATTTACAGTATCTGAAACTCTGAAATGTCCCAGGAGTAGCAAAGGAAGTTCTGAGGGCTTTTATGTGGTTCCTGTTGCTAAGGTAACCACATGCTTGATATCCATGTGTTCGACATGTCACTCTCATTTTGTGTCTGGCTCTCAGAGAGCCAGCACTGGTGCATGGCATCAAAGAAACACAAGAAATAAAAACAAGACAAAAGACCATGGGAACTGTTTCTTCTCAAATATTTTATATATATATATATATATGTATATGTATATGTATATGTATATGTATATACATGCATATATACATATAAAATAAACGCTTGCATGGTAATGTTGAAATTCTTAAATTCCTAAATTGAAGTTATAAAGAAATTTAATGAGAATGTACTAGTATATCAGGGTTTTCTATAGATAAGATTATTAAACACAGTCAGAAAATAAAAGGAAACAAGTTTATATATGATCAACTATAGAATAACATGTACACATGAACCAAAAGCAAAGGAATATTGAATCAGTGTGTAAAATGCTCAATAAACTCAATGAACCATTATACAAGGTTATTTCCACTTTCAATGTACCCACAGAAATGTCTAACTACCAAAGTCAGTTCAACCATGAAAACTTTGATCAACATAAAATATGTCTGATAGAAAAGCAACTTATCCTTATGTGTTAAATACGAACTCATCTATTAATATTTTGATCACTATTTAAAGCAAAACGTTTTCTACATTATGATTCCTTTTATAAATAAAATACATGTAAGTGTAGATTAACAAAAAGCATATTTAAGCAATTTTACAATAATCGTTTATATAATACTGTGAAAAAATGAGATATTTTCACAAGTCATAAACAAATGGCTTTCCTGTGCCTCAATTTTAAATGCATTTGGTAGTATGTACACAACTAGAGAGACAAGTAAATACAAGAGACAATTAAAGATGATTAATCAAACACCACCTTTTTTTTTTCTTTAATTTTAGTCTAGGCCTGTCTTTATCTTTTCTGATTTTAATTTTCAGGTTTCAACAATAAAATACAATTCTAAGGTTTATCTTTGCCTTAATATAGTGGTCAGAAATTCAGCAACTTCTTTTGATTTAGCATAATCTTCACTACGCAGTATGAATAGCAACCCAGCTTCCATATTTTTCTTCTTTTATAAGTCCCTGTCTCTCCAATAATCCACAAGTACCTGATAACTCTTTCCAGTCACTGCCTACCAAGATTGAGCCAAAGCTTAAATTGCTGAATATGAAGTATAGAAAGTGCTTCAGTGTCACCCAGCAATGTTAATATATGAACAAATGGTCAAAAAGTAAATTGCATTACAGAGGACACTTCTCAATACAATATAACTATTGTATCATCATTTTTGCATCTTGGTCAGACAAGACTCAGTTTAACGTTCCATTTTTTTCTTTAAAAATACTGAAAAGCTCATGACATCAAGATTCTGCTCAAAATGTTTAAAAGTAGAGCAAGCATGTAGAAAACACAGACCTAATTCTGATCAGTTGCTACTAGGTCTAATAAACAGCACCTATAAGAGTGTACATTTTCTCATTCTACTTGAGTATGTTTGAGTAGAAAATACATGATTTAGGCTTCAGCATGCATTGATACAGTCTGCTTTTGTAGTGATACAGTATTAACAGCTAGTATCTGGAGATATGAAAAATGAAGTTGGTGAGTTGGTAAGTTTTGATGAAAATTAAGAAAATATGGAACTGACACTAGTTTTTCAGACAATGGCTAGCTAAATCAAACCGACTCAGAGCACAATACTTTTTAAACCAAAAATAATATATTTTATTTGTAACTTTTCTAAAAATAATTTCATACTGATGTGGATAAATACTAAATAAAACACCATGAAAAATTACGGGTCCATTAATTGTTTTTATGCAGATGCTTCTCACCAGGTGATCTAATTTCATGTTAGCTAAGTAAAAGCCCCAATAAAAATCAATTAAGAAGATTTCTGTCCCTGGGAAAAATGATATAAAAGAGGTGAGACTTACCCTGCTGACTTAAACAACTGAAAGGCTAGACAAAATATATAAAATAAAGATTTTAACAACACTGGACATTGGGCAATGAGGGACAGTGATACTTGATGGACAGAAAACAACAAATGAGGTATATCTTATAATTACCCCAGCTATAGTCTTGACAGGGTCTCCAAGCAGCAGTAAAGAAAGAAGGTACTCAGGTGGAACCAAGAAAAATCCCTGATACAAGACCAAGAGTTGGGAGTCTGGAGAGAACAAGACAGCTAGACTAAGAAAGACTACCAGAGAGAAGAGAAATGATATTGAGAGAACATCGGAGAGTGGCAGAAGGTCATTTGGGAGTATTTAGCGGATTACTGATGAAAGCACGAATGTAAGACTAGAAATAATTCCTGTACCCACCTGTCAGGATGAGAAAACTCTCATAATACATGAGGCATTAGGGAGAGTAAATAAAATAATTTTGTTTAAGTTAATCTAGCTCTAGATTAATAGCTGCTCTGGTCCCACCTAAGAAAACTTAAAAGAAGACCCAAAGGATCAAACTGCTTCTATAAACTAAATCCCAGAACAAAGCTCAAAAATATTTATAAAAATGCAAAAATACTCAGAACCCAAAAAGGCAAAATATTTTATAATGTCTGGGCATCCAATTAAAAATTATGAGGCATGCAAATAATCAGGAAAATATAACACATAATGATGAGAAAAAAACCAACCAGTTGAAGGTGATGCAGAATTGATGTTAAAATTAGCAGTCAAAATCATTACAATAATAATTATTAACTTTATCCCAAAAGTTTAAAATGTTAACTGGAGAAATAGAGGAGATAAAGAAGACCCAAATTAAACTATTGAAGATGAAAACTATAACGTCTTAGATAAAACATACATTGAAGGTCAGGTGAGGTGGCTCATGCCTGTAATCCTAGCACTTTGGGAGGCCAAGGTAGACAGATTGCTTGAGCTCAAGAGTTCGAGACCAGCCTGGCAAAATGGGAAAACCCCATCTCTACAAAAACTACAAAAATTATCCAGATGTGGTGGTATGCATTGTATTTCCAGCTACTTGGGAGGCTGAGGCAGGAGGATCACTTGAGCCGGGGAGGCAGAGGTTGCAGTGATCTGAGATTGCACCACTGCACTCTGGCCTGAGTGACAAAGTGAGACCTTATATAAAATAATAATAATAATAATAATAATAATAATAAAGTACATTGGATGAGATTAGTTGCAGATTACATATTGCCAAAAAAGAAAAAAATAAATAAACCTGAAAATAGCAAAAGAAGCTATGCAAAATGAAGCACATGAAAAAATAATTTAAAAATAAACACAGCTCTATGTTTTTTAGTATATCACAGCTGAATGGATTTTAATACATTCATAGAGATATATAATAAATACCACTGAAATGTATACTTAATTGAATTCTTTAGTATGTTAATTATATCTTAATGGAGCTGTTTAGAAAATATGAGCTGTGGGCAACTTCAAGATGTCTAATATATGTACATGGAGTCCCTAAAAGAAATAATGAGTAGGAAGATGGAAAAAATATATATTTTTAGAAATAGTGGCCAAAACGTTCCCAAGTTTTATTAATGTAATAAACCCAGAGATGCAATAAGCTACATAAATTGTAAGTACAAGAAAAAACAATGAAATCAAAGTGTATAATAATCAAATCACTCAAAATGAGAGAAAAGATAAATCTTAAAAGCAGGCAAAATTAAAAAGACGTTTTACGTAGAAGTGAGGCAGGAGTGTAGGGTCTGGAGGCAGGGAACTTAAGGCCGATTCTCGCTGACTTCCTGCAACCAAATCAAAAGGAAAACCTCAACTTTCCATGCCCAAGTAACAAAAGGACCAAGGGCTACTCCCTTTGTAAACCCCTACTTTTCCGCTTCAAAGATGAAATATTGAAAGTACCTCTGAATTTGTCCCCTCCCACAACCAATCAGGCTGGTGGTGGGCCAAGTCTTCATTTGCATAGGAGTTTAACTTTGTAACTTCACTTCAGCCTCTGATTGGTCCCCTCCCGCAAGCAATCAGACCAAATGCAGGCCACTACTTCATTTACATAGGGTGCACTTCTAGTAACCAAACCTTTAGAGGGTATTTAAACCCCCCAAAAATTCTGTAACTGGGCTCATGAGTTGCTTGGCTGGGCCCGTTCCCACCCTGTGGAGTGTGCTTTCATTTTTCAATACATCTCTGCTTTTGTTGCTTCATTCTTTCCTTGTTTTGTTTGTGTGTTTTGTCTAATTTTTGTTCAAAATGTCAAGAACCTGGACACCCTCCACCCATAACAGAGACACAGAGAAAAGAATATTAGCAGATTTCACATTTTAAAAAATGTGAAAAAGAAGGTAGTGGAGCAACATTTTTAAAGTACTGAAATAAAATATTTGCCTTAGAATCAGGTAGAATTAGTTCTTCAAATTTATTCCTCTGTTTCAAGTCATTTTGGTTACTCTAGGGCATTTGAATTTTTATAGAAATTTTAGAATTATCTTGTCAATTTCTACAAGGACACCTTTTGGGGTATTGAGATTTTATTGAATCTATAGGTCAATAAGTGGAAATACTGACATTTTAACAATATAAAATCTCCTGACCCAAGGATATTGTATAACTCTCGATTTACTTAAGTCTTTCATGGCCCTTGTTGATAATGATGTGTCAATGTTGGTTCATCAATTATAACTAATGTACCATGTGATGTTGGTTGTTGCAGAGGCTTTGTGTGGGGAGGAGATATATGATAAACTTTGATTTTCCACTAAATTGCTGTGAAACTAAAACTTCTCTAAGAAGTAAAGTCAATTAACTTTTAAATAAAGGTTTCAAATTAATAACCTAAGTCTCAATATTTAGAATCTAGGAAAAGAGAAAACAACCCAGTGCAAGCAAAAGGAAAGAAATAATAAAGACTATGGCAGAAATACATTGAGAAGAGAAAAACAATTTAAAAAATCCACAAAAGCAAGAGTTGGTTTTTTAAAAAGGCCAATACAAATGGTAAACTTTTAGCTACATTGACCAAAACAAAATAAAACAAAAAGACTCAAATAACTAAAATAGGGAATTAATGAAAAGACATCACTATCAACTTAAGAAATAAAAATAGTATTATAAGGAAATACTATTAAGAACTGTATGGCAAATAATTAAATAACTTAGATGAAATTGACTAATATCTAGAAAGACACAAATTACTGAAAGTGACTCAACAAAAAGAGAAAATATGAATAGGCTCATAACAAGCAAGGAGTCCAAATCTGTAATTTTAAAACTTCACACAAAGAAATAACTGAGATGATGTTACTGTTAAATCCCAGCAAATATTCAAAGAAGAATTAATATAATTCATCATATATCTCAAAAAAAAGAAAAGGAAGGACTACATCTTAACTCATTCTATAAGGTTACTATTATTATCACACCAAAGCCAAAGATTTACAAGGAAAGAAAATTACATGTCTATATTACTTTCAAATATAGATGCAGAATTTCTCAATAAAATACTAGCAAACCCAATCCAGCAACATAAAAAAGGATTATACACCATGAACAAGTGAGATTTACCGGAAGAATGCAAGGTTGGTATAAATCCAAAAATAGTATAACACAGCAATTTAATTGAATACAAAAAAAATGATAATCTTGATAAACAGAAAAGCGTGTGACAAAATCTAAAACCTTTCATGATTAAAAAAACAATTATCAAATGGGGAATAGAAAAAGCTTTCTCTACCTGAAAAATAGCATTTACAAAAATTCCATAGTTAATTATCATGCTTAACAAAGGAAGACTGATGTTTCTCCTTAAGATCAGGAATGAGTCAAGGTACTGTATGCATGATTGTGTATTTCTACAAATTTTTATATAACTCTTTTGGTGCATTTAGACTTTTTAAAAAGCTAGAATTTGAAATCTTTATCAAAAGCACAATCTCAAAGATTGCATAATATTCAATCAAGTTGATATACTATGATGAATTTGAATATTTCTTATGGAAAATATGGTTACTTTTAAGTTTTATATATTATTATATGTATATATATAAATATTATATGTATATATAGTATATGTATATACAAATTTATTATATATTAAATATATATTTATATGCATGAAATATATTATATATAAATTTTTATATAATATATATTTTTATATATTATATATTTATATGTATGTAAATATATGCACATATAAATTTATATATACATTAAATATTATATGTATAATTTATATACACATTTATATATACATATAAATATTATATGTATATATAAATACCTGTACTCAGTATTTCATAAATATATATATGTTCCCAGTACCCAATATTATTTTAGGGAGGTAGTTATACTGGGTAAAATAATAGGGAAACTTCCAAATACTCTGATCCACTTGCTAAAATCCTTCACCAGTAAGTTTATATTGATTTATATCTCCACCAAACGTGGGGATTCACTCCACAAAAACTTTGAGCAATATTTTGAAACTTCAACATTTCAGCAGAAGCTCTTAATTTGCAGTTAAGTTGATATTTAATATATTCATATTTTTCATATGCTTTTGGTTATTCATACTTTTGGATTTGTATATGTTCATATTTTAATAAAAATTTACTGGAGTATCATTTTTCTTTATGCTTTATATACAAAAAAAGTCACCTTGCACACTATCATAACTGCTCATAGTATTTTCTTGTTCTTTCAATCTGGTTGTGAAATTTGTAATGTAGTAAACTTTTAAATTTAGGTTATAATTTGAGTTTCTTGAGCTATTTGGCCCAGGTCCTTCACATATTGTTATTGACTAAAGTACTCTTTGTAGTGAGGACATAAAGAACAAAGCATGTATAAACTGAATAGTAGTAGTATCTGCTGTTAAGAAAAATTATCCCAAACTTGTGAATAAAGCAAAAGAAGGACTGTATATCCTTTCAATGTCATACTGATGCATTAAATAAAAGGCCCAGGCATGAGCATTTAATTCACGAGGGAAATGTAATTTCCTTTGATATATTATTTACTATTAATTAGGGTCCAAATTTTGAAATTACATGTTAATTTCTTATTTTTTTCTGGTGGAGACCTAATAGATTTTTGTCCAAAAGTAATCCCAAAGGTTATGATTTTTTCACCCTTAGGCCTTAAGACAATTATAAATGTCATCTACCAATTCTATTCCAACACTTCCTTCTTCAATGACTATACTTAATACTCAATTGCTCAAATGTTCTTTCAATCACCTTTACCATCTAACTAGTTCCCTCAATTTATGATATTATAAATAGGTTCACACATATTTTGAAACCAAGTGGTTAATTTAATCAGCCTGTGTGGCTTGCTTTCTGTTTTTGGGGTTTCTTTCCCCTTTTTTCAAGAACATGAAGGTCAATGAATGCTGAAACTTAACTCTCACTGGCTACTTTATAAATAACATGCATAGGTCACCATGATAACAGTCACTTCAGTTATTTTATAGGAACTTGGGCCAGCTCCTGTCCAGTTGCAACTGTTAGAGACCATCAGCCCTTTAATTGGGCCTGTACAAGAACCCCAGAGGTGATCTTTTGAAGTCAGAAGGCCAAAAACTCACCTGCAAATCATGCCAATGCCACCATTTTCTACACATATGTCCTTTCAAATCCCATGAACTCCAACTGTGCTAACACAGAAAAAAACCTGTTACTTTATTTTTCTTTACTACCAATCTCCTTTCTCCACGCCTTAGGCCACTCTACTTCCCTAACCCATAAATATCCCTAAGCCTGATCTTCTGTGAGGCAGATTTGAGAGCTGATCTCTCACCTCCTTACTTGGCAGTCTTGCAAACAAATCTTTTCTCTTTTGCAAAACTTGTGTCATGGAGATTGATTGAGTGCATGCAGGTAGAATAACCTGGACTTGGCCAGCAATGCTTTAACATATATTCCTCTAGATTTGATGATGGTCGTATTTATCTAACGTTTATAACTTTTTAAAAATTAACTTTGCACATCTGTGTTTATGTAAAAATTTTTAAACACGAATACTTTTATCCAAAATTCTATCTTTATTTGTTTTGTGCTATTTAGTTTATAATTCCTGTTTGTGCTCCTCTCATTTTAAAATTCCTTCTTTGCTGTTTTTGTTTTACTTCCTTATATCTTCACGTATGAATTGTATGGTCATATCTTATTATTGTTCAATTTAGGTTATCTACATTTTTTCTAACATATTTCAAATTTTATTTTGAAGATCAAAAAAGAAAGATAAGCTTAGTACTTTATTATAGGTTTAAAGCTCTGTTCTTTGCCAGTTACTTCATCCTACCTAGTCTCTAGTTGATTTCTTAAAACAGTCGGTGTTTCAAACCCAAACAGTTGAGTACGTTATTATTTTCATATTACATATGGTTTTATTCAAGAATAATATCTCCATTAAGTTTTATCACCCCAATTAAAACAAGGTTATGTAGTAATAATGTGCTAAGAACTATGCTGGGAACTTAAATATATATATTTGGTCACAAAATTACCCTCTGAGATTGGTTCCATTATTATCGCCCATTAAGAAAACACAATCTGAGGCTTAGAGAAGGTAAGTATCTAAGGTCACACATTTCTAAGTTATCCACCCAGGAACTGAATCTAATTTTGTCTTCCAGGAACCTGTGCTCCAAACCACTATGAGATGCTGCTTTTTAGTTATGTTTACATAATTTCAGTGCTCATCATTGGAAATTTTCTGTCACGTTCTCATATTTTAAATTTTAATTTAATGTCATCTTTAGTTAGCTACAATATACTGTCGAAATTTTTTTTCTTAAAGAGGAAACTTTGGAAAATAGTTTTTAAGATGTATATACAAATCTACTTTTCTATTGTTTTCACAATTTAATGACAACCCAATAGCAAATAAAGATTGCATGTCATAATATGTTGCCCTTTAAATGAAATGCTCCAATGTTACTTACAATGTCATCTTGCAGATAATATGTTACCAGACTAATTTTTTGGCATCATCTATTTTATTTTTCAACTCAAATACTAACTCCTCAAAGACATAATATGGGGGTAATTTCAACATTTTTCAAGATGCATCTAGATAATGTGTCTTTTTTCATCTATTTTTTAAGAGAGAGGTTCAAGATGGCTAACTGGAGACAGCAGATGCCAGTTCTCAGAAAGGAAAACCAAAATTACAAATAGGTATTTTGTATCTAATATAAAGAATGTTTTGCTGTAAGTGATCAATTTTTGGCTGTGAAAAGTTTTCTTCAAATATGCCTTTGATTACTAGTTCTATTCCATTTTTTCCAATGTTCCCTAAAACTGTTCCTTGTGCTTCCCACTCATACAAACATATCCTTCAATGTCTTATTTCCTGACCATTTTTGTAGTGACTACCAGAGATTTTCTTAAAAAGTATCTCGCATTTCACAAATATTTTTCTGTTGGCACCTGTTGTTGTTGTTGTTGTTGTTATTGTTGTTGTTTTGGCTTCTTTGCTTAAAGGCTGGAAATCTTATTTTAGTTATTCCTGAAATAAGGATTGATCCATAACTAGGTTTCTATAATAATAGTCTTTGTAGATTGTTCTTGGTCCTATTTTGTGGATTAAGGGCAAATCAATAGTTTGATAGAAACAGATGCTGGTTCCATCAAACAATTGAAGCTATTAAAAATAACAAAGCAAATAAAAGCAAATAAGAAAATATGGCTTTATAGGCAAAAGGGTGTAAGATCTAAGAAGAGCAGGTAATGGTGTGGGTTCCACTGACTACTCGCTATAACAAAAAGCAATATTTTAAAAATAAGAATGACAGTGGGATGCTTTTATGAGTCACAGAATTAACAAGTGAATTTTTGTTTTACCTATCATGCCCATTTTAACATAATTGGTACCCAAATATTGATGATGATAATGATAATATCAATAAAAGGTGGCAGAGGAGAAAAAGGAGGAGAAAGAAGGATACATATACTATGGAATATTATTTGTAATGCCCTATGGTAAGTATTTTACTTTTTTTTTTTTTTTACAGTTTTAGTATGAAGAACAAGAAGTAAAAAGCTAAAAATAGAAACATACAAGGTTTTACGAGTTTCACTGTTTTGTTGATACTTAAGTGCTGAGCACACTTTTATCCCATGGAGGTCTAATAAATATTTTCCATCTCTCTAAGTTAGATATCTGGTCTGAGTTCCAGCTAGGGAAGAGTTTGACCAAAATTCCAACATATATATATATATATATATATATATATATATATACATATTATGTACATGGTAGATATATATATATATATCTACCATGTACATAAATATAAAAATCTATATACTTAAAAGCACAGTATACTTTTTTATTATCTAGTTTATAATCAGTTTATTTGAAGATTTGTAAGTTAGAATAGGCTTTTAGACCATTGTGATTTCCTAAACAACTGTCTTATTTTCTTTCATTTCTATCTAAATCATAGTGAAAAGTAATCAAGAGTTCTAGCACTTCACTAACAGAAACAGGGCATTTCCAACAGAACAAAAGATCTCGGTAAAACTATCTTTCAGAAATGAAGACATCAAAATGAAAGTACTGCCACCTAATTTGAATTTTCACCACAATCTTAAAGGATTATTTTTCTTCAGTTGCTACTTACATGCCTCCTATTTTTTTTTTTTTTGCCCCCAGATGTTCTAAAGTGTTGCTTTGACAGCTAAAATTTCACTAATCAGCCCAAGAGACTTTTAACTATCCAACGTGCAGAAAAAGAAATTTTATTATAAATGATACAAAATATAATGGAACAATACTAATTACATATTGTACTTGAGGAAAATGCCCCTGCATGATGCATTTTTAAGAAGGGCTGGGAGCTATGGGAATGCACTCGATAGAAATGCGTAGTAGGTACAAGCAGTTCAAACCTGAACCACTTTTATAAATGTTGGACAAAAGGTTTTCATATGCAATTTATATTTTTCTTCTTGTACAGGTCAAGGAACAATTCAAAACAATAATTTCTCTGATATAATTTTCATGTTCCATATATTCTAATTTCTTAGTTTTTAAAAATATCTATCATTCATTAGAAGCCTGAAGTACGTATATGAAAAATAAATAAATATTGCTTACAGTCATGCAGATGACTTAAAATATTTCTGCACTTCACGGTGAATTGCTCATTCACCTGAGTGTTTAACAGTGTCAATGTGCTCAACATTATCGTATTTAATTGAATAGTTCAACAAGATAATATGCCAGAGCACACATCATTCTGTGAAATCATTCAATGCATTAGGCTCACAATAAATAAGGTAACACATAAATGCAATACAGGGGACTTAGAGGAAAATATACAAACAGGAGAAAACAAAGGGATACACGAAAGCAAATGAAATTTGATAGCAAAAGAAAAGATAGGTGGGTGTATGGGAAGAGATTTCTGAAATCTGATGACACCAATTCTGAAACGTCGTTTTCTCAAATGATACAACAACTTAGGTGTCCCCCTCACCAGCACAAATTTTACTTGTTCCAGAACACTGAATACTTCCTTATTAAGCAGGGGAAAGTTCAAATTCAAATGAAAGTTTTAAATAAAATTAACATAACGTGTTAGTCTTTTATTTTGCAAAATTAAAACAAGATTCATGTAATACAAATGATTCTTATTCCATTATTAAAATTACTAAGGTAATTAATATATTACAGAATGATATCAGGATTATCTTTCTCTGTTCTATTCATCCTATGGATAGTGATGAAGAATAATATTCCTAATATTATCAGATTGCTAACTTTTACTGGACTCTGAATCGTAATAATTGTATCTGTGTGTTTCTGAGTCCTGGGGCCAAGGCAGGTGCTCCTGCAGATTCTTCCCCAAACAGCTGAAGGTTGGCAAAAATTTAGGAATCTGACAGACCAAGGCTCAGATTCCAGCTTCATTGCTGGCTAAATGTGTGACCTCAGATAAATTATTTATTATCTCTCAGCTTCATTTTCCAGAAATGTAAAATGATGAGAATAATGCTTAACACAGAGGTCTGTTGTGACAATAAATTAACAAAAGAAAATATCCTCTCCCACAGATGAAGTTCTATCTATGTTAATTGCCTTTCTTTCTTTCCCCATTCTAAGTAGATGGTCCTTAGAGTACAAAAATACTTGGAATGCTTTTAATCAGAGAACAATTAGTGCAGAATAAAATCACTGAGAAAAAACTGGCCTGGGTGTAGTGGCTTATGCCTGTAATCTCAACACTTTGGGAGGCCAAGGCAAAAGGATTGCTTGAGCCCAGAAGTTCAGGACAAGCCTGGCCAACATGTCAAAACCCTGTCTCTATAAAAAAAGAAAACAAAATATTAGCCTGGCATGGTGGCACGCCCCTGTAGACCCAACTGTTCAGGAGGCTGAGTTAGGAGGATCCCTTGAGCCTAGGAGGTTGAGGCTACAGTGAGCTATGATCACACCACTGTACTCCAGCCTAGACAACACAGTGAAACCCTGTCTCAAAACACACACACACATACACACACACATGCACCCCACATTTAAAAGGAGAACCACATTTTTGTTTTAATTAGTTGAGAAGCAAAGGACTAATTGGAACTTTGTTTTGAAAAATGTGATTAAAAATCATGAGTATAACTGTATCTTATATTTAACAAAATAAAATTAATCTTATAAATACAATTATATGCTAATTCTTAGAACAAAAGAAAAATGTGTTAATGGCAAGGTAGAACTGTTTCAGATAAATGGTAGTGTAATATGACACATGGGAGGTCATCCTCCTCACGTGTCAAATATTTAGCCCCAAAAGCATCATTTTTGCAAAAGGAATAACAGAGCTTTTATTTTATTTTGTTTTATTTTATTTTATTTTATTTTATTTTATTTTATTTTATTTTATTTTATGATGGAGCTTCACTCTTGTTGCCCAGGTTGGAGTGCAATGGCATGATCTGCACCCTCCGCCTCCCGGATTCAAGTGATTCTCCTGCCTCAGCATCCCGAGTAGCTGGGTTACAGGCACCCGCCACCACGCCAGGCTAGTTTTTGTATTTTTAGTACAGATGGGGTTTTACCATGTTGGTCAGGCTAGTCTCAAACTCCTGACCTTAGGCGATCCACCTGCCTCCTAAAGTGCTGGGATTACAAGCGTGAGCCACCACGCCTGGCACAGAGCATTTAAAACAAAAAATTCTTCAAGAAACATAGATAATGGATATACGTAATGAAAGTAAAGAGCCGCTTGGCTACATAACCAATTGTAACGTGCATTTCTATTTCAGTTATCTTAACATACCCTATTTTGGCCTAAAGCCAATTTTTCTTTTTTTTTTTTAAATAATTTATTTTTTCTTACTTTAGTTTACATTCAGGGATACAAGTGCAGGTTTGTTACATAGGTAAACTTGTGTCATGGGGGTTTGTTGTACAGACTATTTCATTGCCCATGAATTAAGCCTAGTACCCATTCGTTGTTTTTCCTGATCCTCTCCCTCCTCCCACCCTTCACCCTCTGAAAGGCCCAGTATGTTTTGTTCCTCTCTCTGTGTCCATGTGTTTTCATCATTTAGCTTCCACTTACAAGTGAGAACATGCAGTATTGGGTTTTCTGTTCCTGTGTTAGTTTGCTAAGAATAATGGCCTCCAGCTCCATCCTTGTCCCTGCAAAGGACATGATCTTACTCTTTTTCCTGGCTGCATAGTATTCCATGGGGTATATGTACCACATTTTCTTTATTTTATTTATTACAACAGTAAAATATAAGATAAAATAGGAATGTATTTTATAATGTTTTGAAAAATCTTTAGCAAATTTTAGGCATAATTTGATTGTTATTATTACATATAAATTGAGGGAATAGCCACAATTAACCATGATTAATGTTATTAATATGATTAATAAGAAGCTTAAATATAATCCTTTGCTTAAGGATTAATTTACATTTAGCATTAAAAACCCTGGGCCTTTCTTAGACCAAATAGCAAGCATATGATATTCCTTAATAGATTTTTTAAATAGACACAATTTTTATGACAGCATCTTCAGAGCTGCTGAAATTTTGAAGCTAAATTTCAGTGGTATAGATATGAAACACTGTAGTTAGTTTTTTTTGTTTAAATGTTGGACTCATGATTCAAAACTTTGAGATCACATCATACACTGTATGCTCCATTCACCTTGAATATGTTCTTCTATTTTTTTTTCCTCTTAGTGCATGTCATTGCACATAAATTTTGACACATTCTGAACAGAATAAGAAACTACTTGCTGTCACAATGAGTAGTTTGCTACCCAAAGTTAGAGTATTTATTTAGACATTAAATCAGTACTCCTTCGATGAATTGGAAATTCAATTATAGCGAAAGGAACAGGTTTGGCGACCCTTTCTGTGATTACATCTTGCAAATAAATGTATCTAAATCGTAAAGGACTGTCATTTTACTAAACAAGTTGTTGTACTGGCCAACTTATTACCCACTTACTTAAGTTAAACTAGTACCATGTAAGTATTTTCATAAAAATACATAAATAAAATGAAACCTCTAATTTAAAATATAAATGAAATCAGTAAGACTCTGCTTTTTAATATGTATAAGCTACATGATAATGAATCAAGTTGAACAAGATCTTACAAATATAAATGTATAACTTATAACTTGCAGAAAATATCTAAGATTACAAAAGGATTCTTACTGAGGTATTAAAATAATATATTTCATTAGGCTACTTAAAAGTTCTCAGAATTTCAATGAAACATGAACTTTAAAAAGCAGGAAAATTTTCATCCAGTTGTCATCATTGTCAAAACGTTAAATGTGTTGGCTGATGAACATTCATATATACATACCACCAGAATCAATATAAAGAAATACCATTACTTTTGCTATTAAATATTTAGTAGAACTAAAGATAACCTTGGATTAGGAGATTTGTAAGTAAAATCTTAGGAAAATGGATCAGTAAGTACTCTTCTATTTTGAATTTAGCCTAGACTGAGGATAAGAAAGTTCACTGTTCTCTGAGAATACTTTTAGTTAGGGCATGTGGGGAAGACTGGATAAAATCTGGTCATTGAAATAAAGCTTCCAGGAAAAACTAAAAATAAAAGCGGAAATGTTTGGCAGTCTCTAAGTGATTCAGGCCACCTTACTGTAATCTATTCCACACCCAGATCAATTAATTAGTAGCCAACACCTAGAAGACTGGAATGTGGCATTCCAATGCATGCTTCTGGCCTGTGCTCCTATGGGTGCAGCCCTTACTGTCCAACAGACAACTTCCTGTGCAAACACAAACCAATCATTACAAGTTCAGTGTTCTATCCCAAGGTTATTTCTAGATTTAATTCTTTACTGTTGTTATGGAAAACTAAATTGCATTATTGAACATTTTTAATGCACTGTAATTTTTACATGGAAAGTTTTTTTCCTGTTGGAATTAATGGTTCATTTAAGCATCAGAATGTTGCAGTCCATAGATTATAGGTGTCTGTAACCCTAAATATTATAGCCTCCACTTTTCTATAAATGTCACTTTTCTTAACCTGATTTCCTCAAAATGTACCAAGGATGGAAAAATAGGGGAAAAAAATTCATGAGATAATCTGAAAAATAAAAATGCAGAAAAATGGGACAATTTAATAGTAAATGGTAATTGGAAACCATTCACATTGTAATCTGTATTGGAATATAAGTTTTTTGAGGGTAGGACTGTGTCCTTTAAATAATACTGTATATTTCTATTTATGTAAAACATCTCATACACCCTCATGAACATGAGAATAATTACAAAAAGAATAGTAAGTCCAACATGCCTCTTTATCTATATATGAAATACAAGTATATAATTTCATGTTTGTATTTGGTTATTTATTATGAATGTTGGCTTTAGAACCAATACATTTCTGTGTCAAATAAGCACAGATGACACTTCGTTCTGTTTCAAGTCCCCATAGGCCTTATGATGGCTTTCTGCACAATGCATAACAGTCTCTGTGACATTCAGGCTTGGATGTCATCCAACTTTTTAAAGCTAAATGTAGACAAGACTAAATTATTACTCATAGGGTCTCCTCAACATCAGTCTTTATATTTCTTTTTAGTTCTTGCCTGTGACATCTAGTATATCCTTCTCAACATCTCAGGGCTCATAATACTGAACTGATTTTGGATTCTGAGCTTTGTTTTTGATGTCCATATTAATCAGATTGCAAAGTCATCTTATTATCATCCTAGGAGGCTTTCTAGGATATATCTTCCTGAGTCTCCAAGGGACACAGAAACCCTCAGATGTACTTCCGTTAGTTCTTGCTAGGATTACCGTAATTCATTATATTCTGGCTTACCTGTCATTTCTACTCTCAACTGCTTACAGTTGGTGCAGACGAGGGTAATGTATGAAGGCATACAAAAACTAGAATATCTGATCACACTACTTCAGCAAAGAGGAAATTCTGCTTGCATCTAGGAAAGCTGTGGATTGTGGTTAAGCCTTTATTCCCTACAAACATGACAGGTATCTGAACTATTGTCAAGTAATCTGTTCTCACTAATTGCATTTTCTTTAGGAAAAGTACCAAGCATTGAAAATGTAAGTTCCAAAGGCAAGTTAACCTCATAGAAAACATAATAGTTATGATCCTGAAAGGTTGAAAAATTAACATTTTATAAATTGATTCCCATTTTTTTGTGAACTTGGTAGAAGGGCTTAATGTATAAAAGAACCTTGTTCAAAATCACATATTATTTTGTTACGCAAATAACCAACTCCTGTGTTTACTTGTTCCATAAATGTGAATATTAGCAGTAGCATATTAGATTTAATAAGTCAAAGGACACCTGCACTGGTGCTGTAAAAAGAAACAAGCACCTCTGTTTTAGTCTTGATTCTGACCCCTGAACCAGTCCTCCAGGGAAGCCGGCTAAGCAGGGGCAGATTTAACAATATGTCCTCAACCAGCCACTCACAGAAATTGCCCAAAAAGTACAATAAAATATACCTATGTTGTATTTCATGTGTGATTATACATTTACAATTCTTCATTCTAGGGCTTGTTTCACCTTGATAATTTCTTTCTTTCCTGTAATGCTGTTCCAGTGTCAAAACACCATCATGAGAAATCTATGAGATTGAAGCACTTTACTGACTTTGTCTTCTATTTCAGAGATGACTTGTAATGTAGCAAGATGAATCTTTCTCCACATCAAATCCGTAAAAGGTATAAACAATGTGAAGGCAAAAGACTTGCTATACTTGCTTCATGACTATGCTCCTTACCTCTTTCTTATATGTATCAACCTGTTGAAGGCAGCTCCTATGATAGATTTGCAATATAATTTTAATAAAACCATGTTATCATGGAACATCTCAATCGATCTGTCAAAAAACTAGCCCAGATAATGAACCTGAAAATAACAATATATTTCCCTGAATCATCTATTGGTTTAGGAACTGGAATAATAAAGGGAGGTTAAAAGTAAAATTAATACCCCTGCTAACATTCAGGACAGATGGTAAGTGACTAGGGACAATGTGAAGGATAAGAAGAATCTTGAAATTAAAATCATCCTTGAGATAAAAGACATTGAGCTCCTCTTGAAAATCAATGGTAAGATATTATCTAACAGTGCTATTTATTACCCAATTTTTGGAGATGACTAAGTAGCAGCTAGGTAGTACATTTTGGAAGACTGCTTAATTAGTCATATTTTATTGAAATATAAAGGTAAAACACTTCTGTTAGAGTAATAGCACAGTTTCTTAAAGTAACGGAAATCCAGCTGGGCACGGTGGCTCAGGCCTGTAATCCCAGCACTTTGGGAGGCCAAGGCGGGAGGACTGCTTGAGCCCAGGAGTTCGATACCAGTCTGGGAAACATGGTGAGGCCAGGTCACTACAAAAGTTTAGAAAATAATAATAGTAATAATCAGCAAGGCACAAGCTTATAGTCCCAGGCACTTGGATGGCTGAAGTGGGAGGATCATTAAGCCCAGGAGTTTGAGGCTGCTGTGAACTATCACTGTGCCACTGCACTCCAGAGTGAGAACCTATCTTGAAGAAAAAAAAAAAAGTAATGGAAATCCTATCCTTCACTGCCTTAAATCAAGGGTCATCTTCTCCTCTTATGAATATACTCCTTCTTAAATTACTTCCTTAGAACCTCCAAAAAAAGTTAACAGTTCCAACAGTGAGAGCAAAGGTCACATCTGCCTTCACCAGGATCTTTCTCAACTTTATGAGTTTGTCAGTATTCTACGCCATCGTTGATTGGAACAAAGTTGTGCTCACCAGGCGTGGTAGCTCATGCCTGTAATCCCAGCACTTTGGGAGGCCGAGGCAGGCAGATCACCTGAGGTCAGGAGTTGGAGACCAGCCTGGCCAACATGGAGAAACCCTGTCTCTACTAAAAAATACAAAATTAGCTGGGCATGGTGGCGCATGCCTGTAATCTCAGCTAGTCGGGAGGCTGAGGCAGGAGAATCGCTTGAACCTGGGAGGTGGAAGTTGCAGTGAGCCAAGATGACGCCACTGCACTCCGTCCAGCCTGGGCAACAAGAACAAAACTCCATCCCCCCACCCAAAAAAAGTAAGTTGTTGTGCTCACAATTTTCAGTTGATCATAAGGCTCTTCCCTTTCTATATAAATAAAAAACATCTGGTAGGATGTTTTGAAAATTCCACACACTGAAAAGGGATTCTTGAGTATAAGAATTAAGCAGTTTTCTTTTCCAAAGTCATCAGGAAACACTAGAAATATTTATGTCACAAACAAATCTACAATGTTCATTTACTCATTCTTAATCTATTAATAAAGATCTACTTATATAAGTGACAGAAGAAAATCTAAAAGGAAACCTAAGTACATCTTCAAACTGCCATCAAAATACAATTGCCAAAAATATGAGAAAAATTATAGTATTTACTATATTATTCCCTCAAAACAGCTATCACAAGAAATATCAGATTTTTGTTATACTTAAACTATTTTGTGGTTTCATATGTTTTAAACCTAATATTTGGTGGAGGAGGGCTTTACTCTTTTATCAGTGCTTAGGGTCTCTACCATTGTTATCTTGATTTGCATATGCCAGGCCAAGAGCTGGGTTTATTACTGTGAATTAGACAAATGAGGTCCTTGTCCTCAAGAACATTAAAAAAAGGTGATGACTATAGATAGGCCATAAGAAAATATGTCAGATGGGGCCACTGCCTTAGATGCAGTGATCATAAAGATCTCTCTGAGTGCATGACATTTAAGCTGATAACTAAAGGATGATAATAAATGTGCCTTTCAAAGAGATGAGGGAATTCCATCTCTGCATTGGTAGCAGCCAAAGTAAGGGCCAAGTGAAGGAAAGGAAGGAGCTTGATATAATTTCTTTAAAAAAGAAAGAACAAAAGAAAAAAGAGGGAAAGAAAGAAAACAAAATAGTGTGATCAAAGTATATGGATGAAGTAGTGGAAAGGGTCAAGATGAGTTTGGAGACGGAGGCAGAAGAATAAATGAAGTCCCATGAACTAAATACAGTGAAATAAGCAGTTCCAGCATCATTATAATAAAAGTTGGAAGTATTGAAAGAATTGGGCAGGACAGTTGAAGTGACATGATCTATGTTCTTAACAAATTATTCTGGATGCTGAGTGTAGACTGGAGAAACAATAGGGATAAGGCTCCTCAGCTTCTAGTTGGAAAACCGGGTGGGTGATTGTTTTCTGAGAAACAGTGAAACTCCTGATATTGAGAGTCTGAGGGAGGAAGATAAAATAGGCAACATATTACAATATTTTCTTTTGGATGTACTATGTTTGAGACGTTTATGATACATTTAGGAAGAGATATGAAGTGGGCAGTTTGGATATAAAACTCTGGAACTTAGAGGAGAAGACAGAGCTTAAAGTATAAATTTTGGAGTCAAGAGTATATATATATAGTGTATCTAAAACTAAAGGAAGATCATTGGGAAAGTTAGCAGTGACAGAGAAGAGAAAAAGTCTCCAGACCAATCCTAAATGTATTTCATTATGTAGAGGCCTAAGAAAAGAGATCCATTAAGAGATAGAAGAAGTAGGAGTAGGAAGTTAAGTGAGGAGTGGGTTTCAAAAAGAAAGGAGTGGTCAAATCTTGCTGCTTGTTTAAAGACAAAAGGAGGCAATAATTGTCCATTCGTTTTGGCTAATGGCCCATGGCTGTAATTGGTGGGAGAAATAAGAGCTGTTACAGTGCATGGTAGAGACGGAAATCAAAATGGGGGCAGAAGATGTGATTAGATAATGAATTGTGGATAAGGAAGTAGAGATAGCAGCTTAAATTTTATCCCTATATTATGGGCTGTTATTGCAAAGCAAGACGCATGTAGATAAAACTAAAAACTCAAGGTCATGTTTTTGTAAAATATTACATAATGGCATAAAGCGGAGGGTTTCTATTAGATACCACACACCTGCACCACCCAGTTCTTTACAGTACTCTAAGTCAATGTTTAAGGATTGAAAAATAGAAATTGCAGAAAGAAATGAAATTCATCTGGCCTACTTTTCAGATTGTAGCAGTTCTTCATTCTGATGGCCCATTTAAAGACAAACAAACAAAATCCTATAAGCTATTTAGGCAAAATATATCTGCAACAGAGAAAATAAATATAGTGTAGCATATATTGATAAGAACATATCCAGGAATATAAAATTTTAGATGATAAGCACTGGGTACTGTCAAAAGAAATAAAGAAAATATGAACACTATATTTTAAAAATATAAAAGAAGATAAGACAAGAAGACAGACAATGAAGACAATGTGGGACAAGCTAAGGAAATATTTTAAGGAGAGAAATTATGTCATAATAAAATTTTAAATATTGTTAGAAACAACCAAATGAAGAGTCAACAATGCTGAAAACTGAATCTAAGATATGAATAATAAGCTTGAGAAAAGTGTAGGCAAATATAAATTGTCAATTATCAACCACGAAGGTGGGTATGCAGTTAAATCTAACAAATGAAGAATTTAATTTCTGAAGAAGAGAATAAAATAGAAAATATGCTCAAATATTTTGTATTTAACAATGCAACAAATGTAAAGCTGCATAACAAATGTGAAGCTATTTATAAGTATGGGGTCTTCTAATTGTGCAACAATGCTTTCATGTAACATTCTTTCCAAAAATATGCTTGTAGCTTCAGTTTTAAAGAGAACGTTGAAATGTGGCTGGATATATCCAGTTTGGCCAGATAGCAAAAACTGGCTGTAGTTCCATAGTTCAAGAAAAGGGTATTAGAAAAGCAGATAATTTCCTCCTCCTTTTCAGTTTTTTTAATAGAAACGGTTAATAAAAATTTAGAAATCCAAATTGCAACATAACTGAGCTATTATAATATCTACACTGTCTTAGCCTGTCTTAAATACCAGAATAATATTTACTGTTACTAATATCAAAATATAAGATGATGTGGTCTAAAACTGAAAATGCTAATCACTTTTAGTTATTGAGTGTGGAGGAAGTAAATAGTATAATTACTTTGCTGGATAATAACTGAAGATAACAACCACATCCAAACCTTTACAGATGTCTTGCAATTCCCTCTTCTACCAGACATAGTGACGAGAGAAAAACCAAAAGCAAAAACAAATGTAAAAATGACAACATAAACACATTTCTCCCATTAGGCAGGTAAAATATGCTAATAAATTGGCAAGACTGTTTGAAATGAATTATTTTCTTAGAAACTATGAATCATTAAGGCTGACTCAAGAACCACTAAATAAGCCAATAACTATGAAAGAAATTAAGAAAGTTACCAAGCAATATTATCTCATAAATGTTTTGAAAAATATTATAATTCTTTATATCTATTATATATACATACATACATATATATATGTGTGTATATATATATATATATATATTTTTTTTTTTTTTTTTTTGAGATGGAGTCTCACTCTGTCACCCAGACTGGAGTGCAGTGGCTTACAGGCACACACCACCATGCCCAGTTTTTAATTTTTTTTTTGAGACAGGTTCCTCTTCTGTCACCCAGGCTGGAGTGCAGTGGCACGATCTCTGCTCACTGCAACCTCCACCTCCCAGGTTCAAGCCTCAGCTTCCTGACTAGCTGGGATTACAAGCACAGGCCACCATGCCTGGCTAATTTTTGTATTTTTAGTAAGACAGGGTTTCACCATGTTGGCCAGGCTAGTCTCGAACTCCTGACCTCAAGTGATTTCTAGTTACTTATGAAGTTTCATACATTTAATATCAAAGACTTAGAAAAATAACTTTTAAAATGATGTGGAAAATTTATTTTTAAATTATGGATACACAGCTTCTATATAACAAAATAGTCATATATTAAAATTACTAAAATATAACATGAATTTTTAAAATTCATTTTATAATTCAGGGACTATTTTTCAATAGCTCAGAGAATAAAATTATATGATCATCTCAAAAGAACTCTAAAGTATATTGGCTAAAATTTAAGATCCATTATAAAATTTTAAATAAACAATTTAAATGTTATTTATAAAACAATAAGAATAAACACTATGTTGAATTTAGTATAGGCAGGAATAAGAAAAAAAGTCTTTTTCATATTATTTTAACACAAAGATGTCCAAAGCAACTTAACATGAATAGAAAAGTAACAACAAAAAAACATAAATATCATTATTGGAAAGGAGATAGCAAAATTATCGTCATTAGCCAATAATATTCTTGTATAACTAAAAAAGCTAGGAAAAAATACCATTAAGGGATTAGAGCTCTGCATCATGATCATGAAACTGAAATTTGAAAGAACAGTTTTCTTACATGCTAGTCAATGTCAATTATAAAATACAATATAAAAATAATTCCCATTTGCCACAAATAAATGAAAATATTAGATTCCTTTGTCTGTTTAATAATAAATGTATAAAAATATATATAGGAAAATGTAAAATTAATAATAAATACATATAAATTTGATTTAACATGTAGATTTATAACGAAAATTGCAGCAATGAAGAGTATATTATCAAATAAAATAAATATCACATATATGGTGTTTTTATATACTGAAAATTTCTTGAACGTGACACATTAAGCATGACAATTTGTCCTAACACATAAATTATATGTGAATATCAGATAAACACTTAAGGAATCTCTGAGAGATTTAAATACAGAATAATTAAAATCTGTCCTTCAAAACTACAATCTCCCAAAGGTAATTTAAAAAAAAAAAGAAAATTGAGGGAAATATTTGGTACACACAGAGCAAGCAAAGGGTCAGTATTTTAGTATATAGAAAGCATTATTAATTAATAGAAAGGTTAATGCTTCAATAGCAAAAAAGTGTTAGATGAGAGGAATTCTCAGAGTCATAGAAATCGTCAAAATTGTATGAAAAATGATCAGACACACAGCGAGTAAGTAAAACAAAGTGAGATTTTAAAATTTGATGACCAAATTTGCAACGATTGAAATGTATAAGATCTCTCCGTAGTTAAATGTGAAAAAATTATTGTACATCAAGGTAAACTACTACATATCCATTATAATAGAGTGAATTAACGCTGTAACCTTTGACTTGGAAGGATGTCAAATTTCTACAAGGTGTATTTGAGTCAGAAAAGCAAGATACTGTTAAGAATATAGCATATTAATTATTCTGTTAAAAATATAGATGAATCAGTATAAAATTAGATAAACAGATCTACATAGATATAGAGATATTTATGGATGAGTGTGCGTGTGTGTTTATTAAGTATTTGTGTGTGTATTTATATATAAGTACATGTATATATAAGTGTGTATTGTATATGCACTTACATATATATAAGTGTGTGTGTATATATATCTGGCTCTGTACTATGTTGTTTGTTCCTGAGGTAGGTATGGAAAGATGGGAAAACTGGAAGAAGAGAAGGAGGGCTGGAAAAGCTAACAATAACTGCACTAAAAAAGAAACACTACATAGGGTGTGATCATATTTATACAAAATTATAAATATATATGAGTATAACAAGCATTTCAAAATTACCAAAAAAAAAAACATCGGCTATAGGATGGTGATGATATTTTACAAGGAAAATGCGTAAATCACAGATTATTGTCATTAATATGGTTCTATTTTGGTGGCAGAAATAAAGAAACACACTCTCCACCTGCAGATTTGCATATGTTTGCATGAGTAAAGAAGAAGCCACAGCAGCCTACCGACATTGCTTACTTCAGACGCGGGCAGTTACAATCCGAAGAGGTCCCATGGCCAAGCAATTAACTACCATCATTTTATATACATGTAATACAAAGACCATGTATTAAGTATGTTAATACCTATTTTTTAAAATCTCTGAGTCCTATCTAACAAGACATACCCAGTGCCTTCAAAATATTCATTTCTCTTGATGCAGTAATTTCTCTACCATGAATTTTTCTTAAGAAATAATCACAGAGGGCTTCTAGGATTTATGTACGAGAATGTTAATTGAAATTATATTAACAAAAATTTGAGCTACCTTTCCACCAACAAGAAATTGGCCAAATACATTACATAAAATTTTATATACACAGACATAATATATAATTTCTATGTATTTGTATTTTACACTCACGCACACACATTTCTATGAAGACATTTAAAGCCATGTAGTCACATTTTGAGAAACATATGAAATCCTTTGTCTATTCTACATGCTACAAATATTTTCCCAGTTTGTCATTTGCTTTCCATTCCATTTGTGATGTATTTAATATAGTCTATGCTGAAAGAAACAACACCAAATTATTAACGGTAAGCCAGTTGATATATTGCATGTAATTTTATTTTCAGATTGATGTGTTTATACTTTCTATGTATCCACCATCTCTCCTGGACTGAAGATGCTCTGATTATCACAACCTCCTTTCCTGTCCCTACACTCTGTCTGGATGTATGTTGGCACCTCAAAAACTAAAAACAACTACATAGTTTAGCCTTTGAGCTAAAGTACCACAATTTTTGAGTTGAATAGCATATAAATTGATAAGTGAAAGTGATAAAAATAGGGACAAAAAAAACCTTAAGGAAGTGAGCCAAAATGATGATATGATGGTAGAAGCATAAACACTTTATTTACTTTTTCTGTTTTCCAAACTTTCTATCATATGGTTATATTGCTTTTAAAATAAAATAAAAAAATTTTATTTACATTTGGAGTAATCGGGAAAGAAATAACAATTTTAAAGAATGTTTATTATGACAGTGTTTACATAAGAAAAAACATAAAAAGCCTAAATGCTCATCTACAAAAGGTGGATAAAATTCATTTGATATATTCACCCAATGAGTAGTAACACACATAATGAAAATGGCAGGGTGGATTTATAGTCATTGAAATAAGATGAAATTCTTAAAAACAAGTTGTGTATCAGTGTGACCCAATTTAAAATTTTAAAAATATATGTGCTATATACAGGAAGACAAACAAAAAAAATATTTGGAATCATATTTGCCAAATATATGGAATTCAAGATTTCACTTTTTTTATAATTTTTATATTATCTAAATGTTTCCAAATGTTAGTAATATTTATGATTAAAATCAAGTAAAGCTTATTAATGACCTAGAAAGAAAAAATAGGTTTAACCTTTGGCCTCACAGCTACCTCAATCCTCCAAAAGCCCTTCTTTCCAGTACCATCTAACACAGCCTGGTTGCTGCCTCACCTTCCACCTTTCTCTTCAGTCCTGACCTTGTCTTAATGAGCATGCTCTTGGCTCATCCACAATGCACACTGCTTCAGCCCTGGGCATCTGAACCCACATGCTCTGGCAGAACATTTCCTGCCTGAATTTGTGCTTCTGCCTACCTGACTTGTCCTAAACTTATCTGCCTTTCTGACCCATCCCCAGGCACATCCTGTTGGAGTAGTGCTAACAGAGCCTTTGCCCCAGTATACTTTCTCAGCACACCTGGAAACATGCACTTTGCTTTAAAATATATATAAATATATATATGTGTATATATATATATATATAATTGCTTTTTAGTGAAATGGAATAAATTCACACCTTTATCTTCTTAATAATTTAGATGAAATATGTCTCTTTCAAACCATGGTACCAAAATTGCTTTTTAAAATATCATCTAATACGTCTTGTTAATTTCTCAAGAAATAACATAACCAGATTCCCTTGTTACTTCCTTCTTAACAAGAAGCTCCTTTCTCCTCCCCATTACCCTTGTAATGTTTGCAAAATATGACATTAGAACGGCACTCTGTTGCTTTATTTATTTCAAATTAAATGATACCCCAGAGAACGAACAAATCTTCATTTGTAAGCACTACTGATAATAAAATGCACAACTTATGGACACAATAAAATACATACTATATTTTATAACACTGATGACTCTAGTTTCTCTTTGCTCTGTAAGCACTTAGTTTTGTTACCAGCATCACATAGTTGGCTTTGAAATGACATTATACACCTCTGGGCCATGCTACTGCTCTTGAATATACTGGAACGAGACAATAAAAGCTGCCCAGAAAAGGAATTTGTGAGGATCCTTGGTATTGGGATGCACTTCACCCCCACTCTCTGATACACGTGCCTGTAGGGGCGAAAGGCTTTGACTCTGCACAGTCCTATCCAGTAAGGAAACCACCTTTTTCTTCTCAACAAAGCCTTAGTCCATGTGAGACTACTGTAAAAGCTGTTTCTGCTTTACCCACATTCTTTTCTCTCCATAAAGTTTCTTTTATCTTGAGGGAAAAATGAAAAAAAAAATGTTTCTGACTCCAATTAAGGAACTTGAAAATGATTTCTCATTTGACATACAAGGTCTAAAGTCTAAATTTCAAAAATTGGAAAACTTGATGTTGGCCTATTGTACCTTAGGAACATGAAGAAGAAAAAATGACACATTCAGTCCTGGGCATTTACATAATTTATTTTACTAAAGCTTGCACCAAGTCCCTTGGAGAAAGTATTATTATACTAATTTTACAGCTTTTACAGGTAAGATCATGTAGTAGGTAAGAAACAAAGATGGAATTTGAACCCAGCCTGATTGGTAAAGCATTTATATCCATTCCAAACACTGTGTTTCCTGTTTATTGCTGTAGTTAATTTTCTGACCACATTTTCTTATTAAAGGAACTCACTTTTATTTATTTGACTTGTCAAGTCAGTCAACAAATTTCAGGTGCTCAATGGCTGCTATCATAGACTAACTGAAGATCAGATGAAGATCAGACTCCATTGGTAAACACATCATAGATCACCTCCACCATCACCACCATGAGAATGACCACTCTGAGCACCTACGGTGTGCCAGCATTTTACCATGAAATTAGCACAGTTTTATTTAACCCTCAAAATAATCTCCACATCAGGAATTGTAAACCACAGATACCTAGCTGTATCAACCATCATTCTCCAGAGAAACAAAAGCCAACGAGATATATATTGAGAGAGAAAGCTTTATTTTAAGAAATTGGCTCATGTGGATGTGGGAGATGGTAAATCTGAAATCCACAGGGCAAGCCTGCAGATGGAAAACTCAGGCATGATTTCTATGTTACAGTCCTTAGGCAGAATTACTTCTCCAGAAGACCTCAGTATTTTGCTTTTAAGGCCTTCAACTGGTTGATAAGACCCACCACCCACATTATTGAGGGTAGTTTGTTTAACTTAAAGTCAATTGATTATAGCAAATGTTAACTACATCTACAAAATACCCTTATAGCAACATCTAGACTAGTGTTTGGCTAAACAACTGGATAACAGAGCCAAGCTGACATACATAATTAACTATTTCAGTACCCTTCCACTGTAATGCACCATTTTTCTCATTAACATACTATAAATGAGATCACACTCACTGGTTTATTTCTCATGTAGTCCAGTTAGTTTTTGCACCCTACCACCTTCATGCTACCTAAATTTCTATCCCTCAAATTCCAACTCTCTTCGAGTGTCACCTCTAGTTCTGTTTGTATAAATCATTGCCTCCTATTCATCACAAGATTGTCTCATTGCTACATTACTAACAACTTGTAATAGGCATTCTTTTGACCAGTTGAATGTAGCTTTAACTTGTGTACTAAGGCCAACACTTTACCTCAGTTCTGGTCTCCTTTTAACCAAAAAAGCCAAGCAAGGCAAAATCTATTAACTCCTCAGGGCTGTCTGAAAGCCATTTGATATTATGATTGCAATCATTTGCCTTTAGAAAAGAGTTTTCAAACACATTGTTTTATTTAATAAGTGAAGTGTAACAGCAATCATTATTTTTCATATATTATAGATAACGAAACAGAAACAAGTAGACTAACTGATTTCCCTTATCTAAACACTGTATGTGACATGAGAAGTCTAGAACCCCAAACCATTCAGTTAACATATGTCACTGAATGCTGTTATTATTTGTCAGGCTCTGGGCTAGGTGCTGGTATCCATCAACGAACAAAACAGCAGAACACCTGCTCTCATGGAGCCTAAATTCTAGCTACTAGACAGCAAACAGATACATAGGTAATAAACAAGGTATCAGATGATGATATATGTTCAGAGAGAAAAATAAAACAGCAATTAGGGTGCACGAGTTGGTGGGTCACAATGCACTATAAGATGGGCAAGAAGTCATCATTTAGAATGCAACATTTGATCAAGGCCTGAAAGACATGAATGAACAAGACTTGTGGAAATACTGAGAAGAAGGATGCCATGTAGAGGGCACGTCCTGAGGTAGAAGCTGCCTAGTTTTTTGAGAACTACAGTGGAAGCATTACAACAAGGGGCAGATTAAATTTAGGCTAAGTGATTGTTGTTCCCATCTTCAAATCCCTTTGCTATAAAATTCTACTATTTGACAAATCTATCTGGAAAGTCACATATGGTCTACCGTATGAAACCATACAACCTACAATCATTAATTTATCTGAAAACATAGCCATTATATTGATTCTTCTTAGATATGATATGAACTTATCCCTCATTCATTAACCGGGCTACAAATTGACTGAAGTTACTGGCAACTAAATACATGAAGGATTAATTTGGCTTCTTAGCCAACCAAAAGGTGATTGTAACTTTTTAAAATCCTTCTTATTCTATGGAATAATTTAGGCTTGGTAGTGATTTGTTTAACATGTATTAAGACTGTGCCATTGTTAAAAAGCTCAAGAGAAATTACTTTTTACAATGAAAGTAAATTTGAACAAAAAATTGCATTTTAAATTTATAACTGACCATATCTATATTACGAGTTTCTTATTTTTGCAGATAAATTCTCAAAACACATAAATCAATATTAATGGTATCTTATCCTATGAGCCTTATTATATGAGCATCATTTATCTACAATCTGTGTTCATATACACATTCTATTGGGGCATTTTTTAAATGGTGATAGTAGACAGCCTAATCTTATTGCCTTGAGTCGAGTTGAGCTTAGGTAATAAGTTTTACCAATAAAAACGGTGGTTATTACGTATAAGACATACCAGTTACCAAGTAAATTCTGCATGTAGAGTATGGTGCTTACTGCCATGAAGTCATATAAATATAGCAACACGTTTTAAGGTGTGTAAGCAAGTGACTGTTCGGGTTTACAGTGGTTTGCAGCTCATTTCTCATATATTTCATTTTGCTTCTATTTCTTTTAAATCACTACCAAAAAAATGAGGAAGAAGTACATTCTGTTTCTTCCTTTTCAATTCAGCCAGATGTCCGAACACCACAAGTGAAGGAACAAGGATTCCAATGACAAAGAGCCAGACAACTTCTTATGTGGAAGTATTCAAAAAAGAACTTCTTAAAATGCAATTTTTAGGAATCTGAACTTTGTGAAGGCACACAATGATGTTTCTATATTTTTTAATAAAAACTATGGAGGAGCTGATTCAAGCACAATAACAATAAACAGCAAAAAGAAACTTTTAAAAATCCTATTGGTCCTGCAGCCTCCTGCCAGAGTCCCACACAATAGCAAATACTTAGGATGAGAATGGCTCCAGTGGAGCAACACTAATAAATTTGACACAGCTTCCACCCCGTCATTATGCAGAGGAGCCTGTGCTTATCCCTTTGTAAATTGGAGACTCTTTTAACCAGGAATCCCAAGATGAAACGGAACCATTTTCCTCACGGCAAAACAAATCCTTCTCCAGTGAATTTTGTTATTGTTTATTGTTACACTGTTTTATCAGCACTAAACTGTATGAAAGCTTCAATTAGTTCTTGATGAATGATCCCATAAAGGCATGTAGTTTCATTTCCCCTGCCACCAGATATTTCACTGAGTGTTATTAAATGAAATATAATTGGGATAAGATTCAGGAAACTTAGAGAGGCTGTAGTGCTCTCAGTTCAGCCTAAAATGGTTAGTCATCAGTGTTGCTGAATCACATCCGACGCTCTGTACATATAAATTTCCATCGCTTGATCCTGGGGAGAACATAGAGACACTAGATACAATCTGATGCACAGTCTCTATCCTTCAGTGAGGATAAAGGCTGATGGTAAGGTGCTGAGTTCAATGCTAGGTCAAATAGTTGTTATCTCTATACAGGAGCAAAAAGCATCTGTATCAGTCACACTTCTACAGAATAGAATATATCCATTTTACATGTTACATAGCACCTATTTTACTGTTTCAGCAGAGGCCACTAGTTTTCTTATTTCTCCTTAATGTAGAAACCCTAATTTCTAGCTAGTTACAGTAACACACAGAATAGAATCTAACTTCTCTGCCTCCCTTGTCTGTGGCCAAGCTGTAGCCAACGAAATGTAGAACTGGCATATACGACTTCTGAGAAAGCTAATTAAAGGAAACTGACTCAGCTCAGTGCAGCCTTTTTGAAAACCCTTCCTACCTTTCTTCCTTTTCCTGGCCTTCAGTGCGTAAACTTTGAATGCATCCAGCATCTGGATGTGACCTGAAGATGAAAATCACATGGTATGATATGAGTGCAGAAAAATAGAAGCCTGAGTAGCCGAAGATACTGTGAAGCTATCATGCAAGCCTCCAAGTGCTTTCCTAGCTAGCTCTTAATTCATGCATGATACTCTGCTCTTTTGATAGAAACACTATAATAGGCAATGAAATCTAACTGTAACTGAGACAACTGGGGATCCTTAATGTATGTTTTAATAATGGAACACCACTACTATGTGTTGGTCTTTCTGTGAAATATCGTAATATATTCTCACATGTCACCTTTAAAACAAACCTGTAAGTTAGGTACTGTTATTATCTCCATTGTATGGAAGAGAAAAATAAATCACAGAGCCATTCAGCACATAGCCTGGTTGGAAGAGGTAAGAATGGGGAGAGGGACCAGAACTCATGCATTCAGTTGTTTCTATTTTAATTCAACAAATTATATTTTATACTTACATCATGTGCTGTTAGGAACTGCTTTTAAGTGCTAGAGGTCAGATCACTGACCTCATTGAGCAAATATACTCTAGGACAGTTTCAATAATTTTTAACTATAATATTGGAGCAGAGGTTTATAAAGTGTGGTCTGTGGACCTTTTAGTCACCCAAGATACCTTTGGGATGTGGGATGGGAACACAAAGTCAAAAATACTGTTATCATAATATTAAGATGTTACTTACTTTTTCACAGTATTCACAATTGCACTGATGTTACAAAAAGCAATGGTGGATAAAACTCCTAGCAGTTTGCACCAAACTGTACTAGTAGTCGTTGTACAATATTTCTCCCCACCACATATCCACAGATAGTTATCCAAATAACTAAACTAATTAATTAAAGGATTTCTCTTAAGGATGTCTTCAGTGAAGCAGTAAAAATTTGCAATTTGAGGAAATCTTGAAACTTGAATATACATCTTTTCAGTATCCCATGTGATGAAATTAGAAGTACACAAAAAGTAGTTTTGTTATGTATTGAAGTATGATGGTTCTTTGGAGAAAAAGCACTCGGGCAACTGAATCACAGCTAAACTAGCTAGTCTTTCATGGAATATCCTTTTACTTGAAAGAATGACTGACAAATTATGGATATTCAGATACAGATATTGAGCAGATATTTTATGGAAAATGATTGAAGTGTCAGAGAAAGAAACCAACAATATTTGCTGCTAGTGATAAAATTTGAACTTCCCAATACTTAACATTTTTTGATGAAACTGATGGTGATATTAACAAACATTAATAAAAACAAATGTTTTGTTTTGATATTTGGAACATCTGAATACCTCTGTGAACCAATACTTTTCAAAAGACCAACATATGATGTTATAAATTTAAGTATGGGTCCATTCAAAGTTCATAAGATCCCAATGGATTTTAACAAAATATGAAACATTGATTGATATGATTTCAGGTTTCACATTGTAACCTTTAAAAAACAACCACTTACTGAGTTTTGGTGTGGTATCAAAGAATACTTGCAATTATCCGTAATGATAACTACATGTCTATGTAAGGCCAGAGATTCTTCATATATTTCAATCATGTCTGGCAGCAGATGAAATGAAGGCACAGATATCAGAATTTACTATTGTCTATTAATTTAAACATTAAATCGATTTGCAAAAATATTAAGCAATGTCATTCCTGTCATTTTTTTTCGTTTTTTGGGGGGGATAGTTATTTTCATAAAAAATGTTATCTATGTTTGCATATAATGGGTTTAGTGCCATTATTTTAAATTCATTGTTTTAGAATATTTAATTATTTTCTAAGTTTTGATGTCTAATATGCAAATAGTCACAAATATAACCCACAAAAGTATTCAGATCAGAAAGTTTAAGAAGCACAGGTCTAGAATATGGCCCTTCATCTTCATTAGTTGTGCATTATTCCTGACACTAGAAGAAATCTCATTTTAATGGTGGAAAATTTACATTGAAGCAGAAAACCAAGTTCTTCAGACTGGTTATTTTATCTGTATGGGGCCCATAGCATGTCTTATGAGCTTGCCTCAGATCTCCAGGTAACCCAGAAAGACTCAATAAGAGAAAAAATTTGTTAGTGTAAATTTTGTGGCCTATCACTACACAAACCTCTTATTTAGAATGAAAAATGAATACAGAAGGATTACCTTATGATTCCTGATTTTCACACCATTTTTCTCAAGACCGAACATATTTTCTAAAACTCTACTGAGGCATCCATTTAACAATTTAGTTTCACAGATTACTATTAACTTTTTAACTATCTCCTCAAAATTAAAATAATGTCAGTCATCTAAACCTCATTTCATATACTAAAACTTATTTAATATAAGGATAATATTACCTTCTTAGGGTTGCTGTAAGATTTAAAAGAGATACCAAGTATATAAATATCCAAAACACCTGGAACATAACAAGTGCTTAAGTATTTTGGTATTCTTGTGATGCTTTCATTTTCTTGGCCCCCGTGGTTCCTCTAATAATAAAATAGCTCTCATCCACTGTGCTGGCCATTAAAACATGCCCCACAGATCTCTTATAACTGCTACTAAAGGTCATCGACATTTGGCCTCAGCTTGCATTGCAGCCACAGCGTTTGCACTGAGGCTGTGCTTCCCACAGGCTGCTCCCATTCCTGGGAAATGACCATTCTCAAGACGCTTACAAGAGAAGTGTTAAGAATTCAGAAAATCATGTTGTTCAAAGTTGTAGAGCTAAAATGCTGATCATGTTTAAGTGATTTTTGTTAGTAGGTAGAAGTTTGTCTTGGGAAATAGAACTACAGACATTTTTAAAATGGTTTTAGCTGATTATAAGTAAAAGGCAGCAAAACGTAGCATCAGTTAACCCAGAACCTTTGCAACCACAATTTTAATTCCAAGATGCAAACCCATTATATTTTGTGCATGGTATCTTTGAACTATATTTACATTTTAGATGGTAATATGAACTTTTATTATATATTATATTGAGTTCTATTCTAGAACACTGAAGTCTTATACACAGTCACACACACAGTAAACACATGATTTTGGCCCTTTTTCAAATGTAGAATGGCATCATCATCTTGCAAAAACAAATAATGGAGAGAAAAGAAAAATTTACCTAACCCACTTCCTGCTCCTGATCCTCATAATCTCAAAATTAATATACTCTGAATCAGCTTCCCAAATGTTTTCAGAAATAGAATACCATAGATAGAATTCAAATCATATTTTTTATTATAATCAATACATAAACTATGGATAATAATAAAAAGTAAAAATGAAAATAAACTATTGCTGCAAATATTTTCTACACACTGTGTTTACATTAGTATTTATGAATTCCATAGATTTTCATATACTTATTTGTAATTTTAACATTAGCTTATACCCAAAACTCTCACAGCCCAGTGAAATTTCAAATTAAGATAAAAAATATTCCTTGATTACATAAAATTTTCTGAAGTGGAAAATAGTGACAATCACATAATTAATAATGTTGATGACACCCAGATGCAATGGCTCATGTCTATAATCCCAACACTTTGGGAGGCTGAAGTGGGAGGATGGCTTGAGGCCAGGAGTTCAAGACCAGCCTGGGCAATGGAGCAAGACCCAGTGTTTATTTTATTTATTATAAAAAGTAATGATGATTATAGTTATAATGGCATTCATCCGTTTTCACAGAACTTTCTCTGATATTAATGTAGTCTCACAATATCTGTCAGGTGGATAAAGCAGATAAACCCTTTTCACTAAAGAAAAAGGCACAATCAATATGACTTATCCTCAGAAAACTTGTTCTCCTGACTTGTAGCCCCTCCTCTAAATAAAAAATAATGTGAACTAAGTGAAAGACTGCTGTTACATAATGCAACTGCATTGGGTTCTGTTCAATATTCATGTATTATTTCCCCCCAGATCCTTGTATTAGATTTTAAATATACACATATGAAGTTTTTAATACCAATGTTTTAAATTGATAATTAGATCTTGCAGCATTTTACTTATCAGTTAAAATGGTGCAAGTGAAATGGGAACATTTCAAAAGTAGATTGAACATTAACAAGTCAGTTCTTTCCAACTTAATATAGATTCAGTACAATCCTAAGAAAAAATCCTAGCACGTTATCTTGTGACTATCAATAAAATGATTCTACAGTTTATATGGAGAGGCACAAGACCCAGAATAGCCAACATACTGAAGGAGAAGAACAAAGTTGGAAAACTGACACTGTACAACTTCAGGACTTACTATAAAGCTACAATAATCAAGACAGTGTGGTATTGGTAAAGGAATAGACAGAGCAGTAGAAAAGAATACAGCTCAAGTGTAGAGCCACATAAATATAGTCAACTGATCTTTGACAAAGGAATAAAGACACTACAATGGAGCAAAGATAGTCTTTTCAACAAAATGGTGCTGTAACAACTGGACATCCATGTGCAAAAATATGAATCTATACCTCCATCCAACAGATCTGACATCCATCACCAAAATTAACTCAAAATGGATCATAGAACTAAATGTAAAGTATAAAACTGTAAAACCCCTAGAAAATAACATAGAAAAACCTAGATGACCCCTGATTTGGTGATGATTGTGAAGTACGACAATGAAGAAAAAAATCCATGAAAGAAATAATTGAAAAGCTGAACTTTATTAAAATTAAAAACATCTGCTCTGTAAAAGACACTGTTGAGAAGATGAAAAGATAAGCCACAGATGGAGGGAAAATATTTGTAAAAACATATCTGATAAAGAACTGTTATATAAAGCAACCTTACAACTTAAGAAAACCTGAGTTTTAAAAGTTCCAAAAAGTTAAAAAATATATTACCAAAGAAGATATACAAATGGCAAACAAGCATATGAAAAGATGCACAACTACATATGTCATTCAAAAAATGCAAATTTAAACAACAATTAGATAACACAACCCACTTAATGTGATGGCCAAAATCCAGAACACCAACACCACCAAATGCTGGCAAGGATATAGAGCAACAGAAATGTTCATTCATTGCTGGTGGGAATACAAAATGTTGCAGCCACTTTGGAAAACAGGGTGGCAGTTTCTGTAACAACTAAACATACTCTTACCAATTGATCCACTAATTACCTGCCTTGGTATTGACCCACAGAAGTTTTTTTGAATCCACGTAAAAACCTGCACATGATGTTTACAGCAGTTTTATTCATAATTGCCAAAACCTGGAAGCAATCAAGGTGTCCTTCAGTAGGTGAATTGATAAATAAACTAGTACATCCAGATAATGGGATATTATTCAGTGCTAAAAAGAAATGAGCTATTAAATCATGGAGAAATATGGAGGAATTTTATATGCATACAACTAAGTCTAAGAAACCAGTCTAAAAAGACGTACTGCATGATTCCAACAATATGACATTCTGAAAAAGGCAAAACTATGGAGACAGTAAAAAGATCATTGGTTGCCAGGGATTGGAAGGAGGGAGGGATGAATAGGTGGAGCCCAGAAAATTTTTAGAACAGTGCAAAAAACCACTCTGTATGCTACTATAATGGTGGATACAAGTCATTATATGTTTTTCCAAACCCATAGAATGCACAATACCAACAGTGAGACCCAAATGTAAACAATGGACTTTGGGTGAAAATGATGTGTTAATGTAGGATTACGGATTGTAACAAATACACCACTCTGGTGGGGGATGTTGATAATGGGGAAGGCTATGTATGTGTGGAGGCAGTGGGTATATAAAGAAATCTCTTTATTTCCGCTCAATTTTGCTATGAACCTAAAACTGTTCTAAAAATACAGTCTATTTTAAAAAAGTAGATTACGCACCATCTGCATAACATTTTAAAATTAAAATCTTGAGGATTGGGTACTGGAAGCAGTATTTTGTAGAGCTTTGGGACTTTTCCTTCAGAGCCTTCATAATGCTGTTGGGCTTGTACTTTAAAGGACTTCACTTTGCTAAGGGGTGGCATGTTTCCCACTTTGAAGATTCTGACATGTTTTAATGGTCCTGTCTTTGAAGAAATGAATATCTGTGGGATTCCCTGATGAGAAAGTTTCCTATTCAGGGAGAAAGAGATACTCTGTTGAAGTTATTTACCAGATTATGGTTTTAACCCTGGAGACAGTCTAATCCCTGACAGGGTTATCATCTTTTTGAAAATATTAATATGTTTGGAAAAGGTTCTACTTCTGAAGAAATTCTTACTGCTGGAAGGAGGCTATCTTTAAAATTTTAGCAGGTTGTTGTTTTCAAGGATGCTCTGTAGCATAGGACAAGTTCACTGAGAGAACATTAAAGTAAAAGGTGATGTATTCTATAGGCATTTCCTTATAGAATTCTATGAAAATCAGAATAGAACTAGTGTTTGTCAAATATAGAACATGAAGTGTGTAACAAATGTTTTTATTTATTAAGTAAAGTTAAAATGTTAAAATACACATGACTAAAAATTACGTGTATGCCTTTATTGGTCAACATTTATATGTTGGCAGTTCAAATATATGAAAGCATTCACATGAACAAGGATAAGCATTAGGTCTGGTACTGGTCTACTAAGGAAGAAAAAAAATGTTCTTTATCAACTGTCTTTCTGTATTCCATCTCTAAGACTCCAAACATTTCCAAAGACAACATGATGCAAAGATCCCCCATTTGGAAAATTCATGAGTAAACTAAACGAAGGTGAAAGGAATGGAAGAGTTGTAATGATAAACATTTTGATATCATTTTCTAGAGATAAAAGAAGAATAAAAAGGGATAAAAATAAAGGAAGAAATAAACAAGGAAATTACACACATATTATCTCACTTACTTCCCTATAGGATGTGAAACACAATGAAGAAAGAGTCACAAAAATGGGGTTGGGGGAGTAATGAACTTAATAATAAGTCTAATTTTACTAAAAACAGCCAACCAAATCCCAATGATTATTTCAGTAATGTGTGATTTATAAGTTTTTTCCTTTATTTTTATGATTTGTCATGTGTTTTCTATGAGAAATTATTTAATTTGAAAATATTTTTATGGAACACAAAAACCTCTAGAAGAAATAGCCTCAGTGTACTTACATAAAACCATAAAATTACAATAAATGTGAGGGAGTAGAATTTGATGTTAATCAATGGCTTTACTGACAGTATACGTATTTAATCTATAATTTGCCCCCAGACTATTTTGCAGTTGTATCTCCTCTGATCATTTCACACTATCTCCAGCTAAACTGAAGCCCTAATTATCCTGAGCACAATTCTGTGCACCATTGCTCATCTAGTCTCCCTCTCCTAGAATACCATGCCAAACTTTACCCTAGCCTTAAAGGATCAAGCCAAGTTCTACTTCCTTCTTGAAGCCATCCATGACATCAGAATCCACTGGACATCTGGCCTGCAGCAGTATATTTTCTTGTGTATCCATTGGTCCAAGTCTACTAGGTCCCATTTCATCAATTAGATTTTAAACTGCCTTGGGAGGAAGAATTGGAATGCTTTACAAAACTTTGCTTTAATCCAAATGCCTTAGAATTTTTTCTAATGCCTTAGATAATATATTTAGACCACTTTTAGAGAAAACAAATACTGTATTTCTAAAATGTTTTATTATAATCCCATTTAAATATATTTGTGACAAAAACCCAAAACAATTAGAAATTTAAAAAAAAATCAAATTAAAAAATTCAAATTTGTATTATTTTTCAAAAATGTTTTGGCATTAAGTCAAAAAGTGATGTTTAGTTAACTGCAGACAGAGGTAGGCACAGATCTAATTCTAAATATGCATGGCTTTGTATTTCCAAAGTCTGATATTTAATGCAGAGAATCCCTGCTCACATGTGTTGTACAAAGTGGGATTAATGGCTTCAGCGTTTTGCTAGTTCAAGAGAATCTAATATTGTACGTAATCATTATCTTGCTGATTTTAATATGGTATTGCTTGATAACTCTTTAAAGCTGTATTTTTCCTTTGAATAAGATGGAATAAGATGTTCACATTGCTATTTTTTCTTTTTCTACTTTTTTCTTTTCTTTTTTTTTTAGAGATGGGGGTCTTGGTCCATTGCCCGAGCTAGATTGCAGTGGCATGATCACAGCTCACTGCAGCCTCCAAACACCTGGGGTCAAGCAGTCATCCTGACTCAGCTTCCTATGTGGCTGGGACTACAGGCACGCACCCATCACCATGTCTGGCTTTTTCATTGTGCATTCATTACTCACTATTTTTAAAACTTGTTGCATATACAGTTGGTTCTACTTATTGTTATCTATTGCTTAATTTAATGTGATTCTATTGACAGAGCAGCCATCTTTGGTCCAGAGGTTTACATTACATGACTGCATGTAAATTCGATTTCCCCCAACTTTCCTTCATTTGGTACAATACGGAACTTGTTCATATAGCAAATCATGATTTCTTATGAAAGAAAATAAAATGGAAATCACATACAAATTTGGGTACTAAAATTTCGTGACAGAGCTTGGTTCTCAATCAGATGATCTAAAACACAATTAATGACAATATTAGGGTTATCATTGGAATGAAAACATAAAATTAATTGAAATTCTGATACAGAATTTCTGGCACAAACAGCATAACTGCTCTATGAATAGTATATATTGCAATAGTATATATGTATATGTGTATGTGTGTATATATGTAAATATATGTATAAAATAGTTGATGAGTAATCTACATGCATGTGTATATTGTTTTGAAAGAAGATTGTAAATAGATATAAAATAATAGGTTCATTATTCTATTCTTTTAAGGGCCTTAAAATTTAGTGGTAAAGATAGTGGTAAAATTGAGTGGTAAAGATAGAATTACACTAGCAAAAAAAAATAAAAAAGGAGAGTCATTTAAAAAAAAACATGAAAATTAGAATGCTACAACTCTACCTTCTCAAATTATTTTAAGAAGGGAATTCTTTTCCAAGAAAATATTACGAAAAAGGGAAAACAAACTATGACTTCTGAAATCTTTCTTGATTTGCCCCACTGCCTCTCTACAAAATTATTCTTGCTCCTTCAGAATCCATTTCCTAACTTTATCCATTCTCATCTGACTTCTGGAACCTTGATTCAAAGAGCTCTAAGGTTAGCAATGATCTTCAGTCACTAAATCTGATAAACACTTGTTAATTTCAACAGAATTTGACGCTGCTGACCACTCCTGCCTTAAAAATCTTTCTTCTGCCTTTCTTAGTTTCCTTGACATATCTTCTGATTTCTGATTTTTTTTCTTTATTCTCCCTTTTCTAAGATCACTCCTTCTATCCAATCATCAGTGTTATAGCTCTTCATAACTTGGTCCCATGCCTCTTATTTTATATTTTCTTTAACCTCACACATGCATGTGTTCAATTAACATTTCACCTCTTCATCCCATCCTAGATCAAACGTGATTTCTACCCAGTACGGAAGTCAGAAACCTCTGAGTCATACTAGAAATCTCGCATCCTTTAATGCACATATCAAATGTAGCAGCAAATCCTAGCATTTTATATTATACATATTAATCACATCACCTTAGTCCATCATCTTAGCTGCACTGCTAGTTACCCACATTCACCCTGACCTCCGAGCTATCTTTTCAGTGTGTAAATCTTGTTTTGTCAACCACTTCAAGTCAGTGGTTTCCTAGTTGCCATAGGACTAAAAATTAACCTGATTAATATGGCCTATAAGGGTGGACATAATCAAATCCCTCCTTACTCCTCCAGCCTTATCTCACCAAAGCCCAATGTCCACTCTTTAACCTGTAGGCATGCTGGCTTCTAGCACCTCAGATTCATTTGTGTTAATCTCTCTCCCTCAGTGCCCTGGACTTCCTGGATTTTTATTTCAAGTAGTTTTGTGGGGAAACATATGTATTCTGGAACAGAAAACATCTAGATTTGAATCCCAGGTCTATTTGTTATCTCCTCTGTGACCTCTGTGCATTATAAAACTGTTCTCAATCCTAGTTTCCACCTCTATGAATTATAGCTAATATTTCCCATACAAATGTCTTGTGAAGATTAATGTCATGCCACATTACTTACTTCCCACCCTTGAAGTGGAATTAAGTCTGATGTATCATCTAGCTCCAGGGTATGTCAACACAGCAGGTATTTAATAAGTCGTTTAATGAATGAAAATAAAATCACAGGAGGAAAGGGAAGGGAAGGAGAGTAGTGGAGGGGAAGGAGGAGGAAAGAAAGGCAGAATGAATGAGAAGAAAGGAGAGAATTTCTTCTTTCAATTTTCAACTTCTCTGAAAACAACAGGTGACTTTGACTTGAATGAACTGTTCATGAAATGTACTAAGAAAAATACAGCTGATGAGATTAAAAGGACAAGATGGAAGAGGGTGGAAGAGCATCATTCTAATACAGTAAGGAAAAAGGAAACATTGTAGATGTGTGAGAGATTATTCCCGCTTTTGTACCTAAAATAGATTATAGCATGAAAAGGATGAGAAGAGAGACTGGATGTGAAGTAATGAAAGCATAACTGGGCTCAGTGTGGTTGTCAGAATGAAAATGGGGAAGTAAATGCAGAAATATTATAGAGAAAATTGTTATATATTATTTCTAAGCTGACTGTGAGGAATAATGTTGAATGAACAGATCAAATAACTACAGAATATCATTCTCCAAGTATATTTTCCTCTTTCCCAACTCTTTGTATCTCTTCATACTGCACAGCCTAGACATCTGGGAGAGTAGTGATGACGTTAGCAGGAGCTATGGAATAGTGAATGGACAGCTGTTTCAGGGTGGAAGATGTATATATGACATAACACATTTAGCTGATTTCTAAGAACAGGTAATTTCAATGCAGCTGTGAAGATTTAACTAGGCCAGGGATGGGAACAGAAATGGGTGAGTTAGCTGTATGTGCTTAGTAATGAAAATCACTTAAAGACCCTTGATAAGTAATTTTTCAATTACAAAAGCCCTAAAAATAATTATCTCAAAGGAAAGGAGGTGTGATTGTGAGGGAAGGCAAGAGAGAGCAGATGTGGATGACACAAAGGGAAGAGGGGAAATCAACATACAGAGAGAAACATTAATGAAATATGGTTAGATAGAATGAATAAGATCTAGTATTTGATAGCACAACAGGGTGACTACAGTCAGTAATAACTTATTGTGCATTTAAAATTAACTAAAGAATATAATGGGACTGTTTGTAACACAGAGAAATGCTTGAGGTGATGAATACCCTATTTACCCTGATATAATTATTACTCATTGCATGCCTGGTATTAAAATATCTCATTTACCCCATAAATATGTACACCTACTCTGCACCCACAAAACTTAAAAATTAAGAAAAATAAAAATGAGGATGAGGGTTATGTTACAGATGTCTAATACTAGCAAAGTTACAGGTATTTTACTTCTTTTTAAATTTTTTATTATTTTATTTTTCCATAAGTTATTGGGGTACAGGTGGTATTTGGTTATGTAAGTTCTTTGGTGGTGATTTATGAGACCCTGGTGCACCCATCATCCAAGCAGTATACACTGCACCATATTTGTTGTATTTTATTCCTCTTCCCCCTCCCACTCTTCCCTCCAAGTCCCTAAAGTTCATTGTATCATTCTTATGCCTTTGTGTCCTCATAGCTTAGCTCCTACATATCAGTGAGAACATACAATGTTTGGTTTTCCATTCCTGAGTTGCCTCACTTAGAATAATAGTCTCCAATCTCAACCAGGTCGCTGCACATGCTATTAATTCATTCCTTTTTATGGCTGAGTAGTATTCATATATATATATTATATAGTTATATATATAGTATTCCTATATATATAAAACTCTGATATGTATATACATATATATGTATATATATATCAGAGTTTCTTTATCCACTCATTGATTGGTGGGCATTTGGGTTGGTTGCACGATTTTGCAAGTGTGAATTGTGCTGCTATAAACATGTGTGCAGGTATCTTTTTCGAATAATGACTTCTTTTCCTTGGGATAGATACCCAGCAGTGGGATTGCCGGATCAAATGGTAGTTCTACTTTTAGTTCTTTAAGGAATCTCCACACTGTTTACCATAGCAACTGTACTAGTTTACATCCCCACCAGCAGCATAGAAGTGTTCCCTGTCCACCACATCCATACCAACATCCACTGTTTTGATTTTTTTATTATGGCCATTCTTGCAGGAGTAAGGTGGTATCGCATTGTGGTTTTGATTTGCATTTCCCTGATTATTAGTGATGTTGAGCATTTTTTCACGTTTGTTGGCCATTTGTATATCTTCTTTTGAGAACTGTCTATTCATGTCCTTAGCCCACTTTTTGATGGGATCGCATGTTTTTTTCTTACTGATTTGTTTAAGTTTATTGTAGATTCTGGATATTAGTCCTTTGTCAGATGTATACATTGTGAAGATTTTCTCCCATTCTGTGTGTTGTCTGTTTACTCTGCTGACTGTTCCTTTTGCTGTGCAAAAGCTCTTTAGTTTAATTAGGTCCTAGCTCTTTATCTTTGTTTTTATTGCATTTGCTTTTGGGTTTTTGGTGATGAAATCCTTACCTAAGCCAATATCTGGAAGGGTTTTTCCAACGTTATCTTCTAGAATTTTTTTTTTTTTTTTTTTTTGAGACGGAGTCTCGCTCTGTCGCCCAGGCTGGAGTGCAGTGGCGCAATCTCGGCTCACTGCAAGCTCTGCCTCCCTGGTTCACGCCATTCTCCTGCCTCAGCCTCTCCGAGTAGCTGGGACTACAGGCGCCCACCACCGCGCCCGGCTAATTTTTTGTTTTTAGTAGAGACGGGGTTTCACCGTGGTCTCGATCTCCTGATCTCGTGATCCGCCCGCCTCGGCCTCCCAAAGTGCTGGGATTACAGGCGTGAGCCACCGCGCCCAGCCTAGAATTTTTATAGTTTCAGGTATTAGGTTTCAGTCCTTAATCCATGGTGAGTTGATTTTTGTATAAGGTAAGAGATGGTGGGCGGGGCGGAGCGCAGATGGGGTAAACATGTGTCAGTCTGATCCCCAGGCACTTTTACCTCACCGCACTTGGAGGAATAAGTAATTTGAATAGAGAAAAACCTAGAGGCTCAACTTCAAGAATTTTAGATGTAGAAATCCTATGGGAAAATACTTGAGAATGTTTAATATACCTTATAGAGTGGAGAGAAATATAAGCTGCCTTCTTTAAAGCAGGTGTGGTAATTCTGTCTCAAAAAGTTTCTAAAGTCTTACCCAAACTGAAGGTCTTAAGAATGAATATGCATCTTTTAGTTGATTCTATTATGTTGTTTACTCATCCTAGTTTAAATTTCAAGTAATTTTATGCTTGCATTTCTTATGAACAACACACTTTAAATTATTTTCGATTTGTTTTTAAATGGCAGATTTAGTAATATATTTATAGTTGAATCAAAATGCATACATTGCAGAATATTTTAATGCCACCCCAGTGGGAAAAAAGATGGAATAAAGGGATACATGTAATACTAACTATTTGACAATTTTCAAACAAATTGAATTTGCTTTGGCTTTTTCAAGGGATGATTCTCTAAGGACAAACATGTAAGAATCAATGTAAATGGTCACTAAGGCTGTTTTTGTTCTGCATTTCAGGCTTAAAATATGCTAAGCAAATAGAGTAAGATGCTGAGAAAATATATACTCTATCCTGATTAATGGATGCTATAGATATCTTTTTGCTTTGTCTGCTTGGTTAGCTTTGTTTCAAATATGATACAGATCTCATGCTGCACGGCAGATCCAGAAATAGTCCATGTTCCTTTAAATTCAGTCAATGCATCATTTTCTATTACAGTGTGTCACACCAGTCTATGACTGTAAAGCATGACTTATGTGGATATGGACCAGTAGGTGAACTGGTCCCAACAAACGTACAATTTGAAGATCCAAGTAAAATAGTCTCATGAAAAAATATTTTTTAAAATAGAATCATAAATAATATACAAGACTTCTGAAGGGCGATTTCTTACTTAAAAAAAAACAACATTCCACATAATATTTTCAAAATCTCTAAAAAATACATCTTGACCATATGCATTTATATGATCTAGTTCTTAGAAAAACAGAAACTTTCCTATGTCAAATCTCACCTTTATTTTATTCAAATATTAGTTATGAAAAAATAAATAATGCAGGAGAGTCTCTTCACATCATTTATGTGTAACAAAACAATAATGGGAGACATTAAAATGGAGTCAGAGAAAAGGCTTTCAAAGATAAGAAATTGTGTTGGTTGTAAAAATCAATATTATTCCAGTGAGGCCATAAGGGCAATGTGAGCAAAGATATAAGACAGTTAAATTGCTACATCATTATTATTACCATGATCATTAATTAATATTTATTTTCCCTGATCTGCTAGGTATTGCAGAGAGTTTCAAGATGGACATAGTTTCAAGATAGATATCATTCCAAACAAGAGAGAATACACAACAAATTTAAAACAAACTTGAGGATACTATAAAGGAACAATTAATAAAAGATAGAAATAATAGGTGGCAATTTAGAATGTTGCAAAACTAACGTTTTCTGCAATACTGAAATCTGAGTATTCAGAAATATTTAACCAAATCGAATATTAGAAGTGTGCTTAAATAAAATTGAGAAGAAAATGAGGGAGATTCCAGGAATAGAGGTAGTAAGGGAAGTAAGTCAGGGAAACTGGCAGTTTTGGTAAACTATTATTATAAAATTTCATACATAGTGTGTTATTCATGAACTTTTACAACAGCCTTCTTTGAGCATCCAGATATCTCTAATCATGCCCCTAAAACCTCCCTTGCCACTTTGAGGAAGAATGTCAGATGTAGAAAGGCCATAAATTATGCAGCAAGAAGAAAAAATATACAAGCTGGAAGGGACACCAAATATTAGAATCTTAGTAATGCATATTTGGAGAAGAAGATAGCCACATTAATTCATTTAACCGTTTTTCATTCAATGAACATCAATTATCAACTATGTATTAGGAAGTGTTCAGCACATTCCAGTGCTGAGACATATTGAAACTTGAGGCAAAAGGAAAAATATGCCCTTCGGTATACACTTATTATTAAAGTATCTTCCCATATTTTGAACTCAGTGGGAAAAGTTAATGAAGTCTCTACAGTCACAAGCAAGATTATATACAAAACTCCACATTGCCCAATCTGTTTGCATGCCATGTTCAACCCTTGTAAACCTAACTGGTGAGGGTTGCAGCACTTGCAGGACTCAGGGACCATGGCCTGGTTGGAAATGACAGTTACCACAGTATATATATAATAACGTAGGGTTATAAAAAAAAAACTTGTCTTATTTTAAATCTAAAATATTTTAAATTTTAAATTTTGGTATTTTATTTACCATGAATATTTTGCATTCATTTTTATTTTTAAGATGTTGTATCTAAATAGTCTTTATCTTGACTTTTGAATATTTTCGTGCTTACTTAAATTTTACATACCTTTGGCTTCCCCATAATCCAGATTTTGGGTTCAGACACAAATTATTAATACAAAGTAGAATACAACAGCGTGTCTGCTCTTAAAGAACTAAAGCTGTAGTATGCATTTCATTTCCAAATGAATATCCACTAGCCTATAGTCTTTTTCCTCTCACTCTAGTATTTATTTTGATGTTCACTTTTACCTCTTCATTTTCATTATTTTCTATCTCCTTTAGTTGGATTTTTCAATTCCTGCACAATTTTTAAAATATTAAGATCTTTAATTATTCTCAAATAATTTAATAATACTACTTTGATATCTTAAACATAGTATTTAGAACACGAGTTAATTTTACTGATAAAGACATCTACTCAGATGCCTTAAACATAGTATTTAGAACACGAGTTAATCTTACGGATAAAGACATCTCATTATTATAAGCATGAACTATTGTAAGGCAATGCCTTAAAGAGCTTTTAAACTGTTGCACTGGCTTCTATGCTAAACAATCATAGATTTCTACAGTCCTATTTGCCTACCTACTTTTGCTACTTGATTTCTCTTTCCCTACTACCACTTTACTCAACACATACTTACAAATCATCAACTGTTGTAGGGGACGCCAAGCTAAGTATTACTAGTGATACACAAGACTTTGTAGTTATACCTGCACCTAAAAGTGCCCTCTTTTTTTTCTTTCTCATTTGATATTTTGAATCTGCAATCAGCCTGGAAAATGAATAAGCATAATAACAAATCCTGAGTGGGAGTCTGGGGACCACCTCAGAGTGGCATACATGGACTTTCATTAAATGGGCTTTGTGATTATTGCAACTCTTTTATAGCTTTGGGTAGCCCATCTCTGGATGTTCAACTGTTTTTCAGAAAGTTGAATAATGAGTCAGTTATTGGGATGAGTGAAATTTCATAAGCATGGATTCTATGAATAGTTTATAAATTTAATTGATCATTTATGCCATTTCTACTATGTATGGACAACTACATTTTCAGAAAATGTCTAGTGAACTTAAGTTCAAAGATTTTTCATGAAGCATTCATTATTATAACCAAATATAATTATTTTAGACTGATAGTTCACCATCTTTGTTATCTGTATTGTACAGCCCAACAATGATTTTTATTAAATTAACAATTGAAAGTAATATTGTAAATTGTTTTCTATTGGTTTTAAATAAACTTATTCTTTACCTGATTTTTAAGGTGCTGATTGGTAAAGGTCTTGAGATAAATTTACTTTGCATAATCAATAGTAGATACTGTGATAGGGCTATGGTAAATGCTGATGATTTATTGAATATTCGGATGTGATATATTATTTCAAAGAAAGGGTACGATAAACAGGCATATTTGCTCTAACAACTGAATTAAACACTTAAATATACAATTCTTCTTTAATAACGTGAATACTTTAATATTCAAGTCACAGAAGTTGATCACCGATATCTTACTCAACATATTAGACTTCAGTGAAGGAAAGAACTGGGGTCCTAGTGTTTACTGAATGTATACTGTGTACTTGGCACAGAGGACCATACTGCAGGAGTTAACAGCACAGAATTCTTGGCTTGATTACCAGCTTTGCCACATACTAGTGGATGAATTAACCTCTCTGTGCTTCTGTTGTACCAGTCATTGGGATTATTATAGTAATGTATATCTCATATAATTATTGTGAGGAGTAAATGAGCATATGTAAACAGTGCCCACAGAGGCAAGTGCTCAGAAACTATTAGCTACTGTTATTTTATCTATAATCTCACTTATTACTTATTTCAATACTTTGAGATTGATGTCATGCCTACTTTGTTTGGAAAAGGAAACCCAGATCCAAACATATATCATTTATCTGTCCCAGTATCCCTAAAACTGAAACTTACATTTGATTATTGTGAAGTGTGACTGTAGCTAATTCAAGGATATTTATGCAATATCTTTGTTTTATGTTTTTATATTATTCAAGTTTCTAAATTGAGAGAACTGTAAAAATAAATAAAATATGGTTTATCTGTTATTTCTGACCATAGCCTAGAATTAATCAACTTTAAGAAAGGAGAAAAAAATATCCAAAAAACAAAAAAGAAATTTAGAAAAAGATAAAAAGAAGAAGCTGATCAAACAGGCTTGCTTTCATTCCAAAGTTAAAAGTTCAAGAAAAAAGCGAGAGCATAGTTTTTATTTATATTTCTTGCTCACTTTCCTAATCTCACTTCTCTTTTCCACTGGTTTTCTTGTGACTCTTCATGTGCTGTTTGCTAAGCATATTGTACCTCTCTTTTCCAGTATACCTTAATTTCTAGTCTAATGCATCTTATTGGTTTATATCATAACCTTAGCATCATGGCAAAAATGGATGTAATGGTTTCCTGTACAATAGGAAAACAAATTAACCCCTTGAAAACTGCCTCTTTACTATGTTAATCAACAATTCCATTACTAACAACTGCACATCCACGCATTTTAGTTGAGTGAGCATCTGTCTCCTGGTTTGTTTCTTGTCAAATTTACAGATTATTCTGCATAACTTTTCACCCTGAATCTCCACTCTACATGACACAGGTAAAAAAGCACACTGCCAAGTGCAACACTCTTTCTTTAGAGAGTAAGCATGCAGTGCAAATTCATGCCGTGAGGATCTGCAAAGCTCCTTGAACCTATGAACAGGTGTGAAAAATGTGGTGGCAATCTGGAAAAGCATCTTTTAGAAAAGCATTTTTTAGACTATTGTATTATGTAGGCAACAATGAAATTGTTTACCCACAAAACAGCCATTCATAATACTAATATTTTTAATGTGAGGATATAACTTTGAGAATTTAAGTCTATAAACAGTCTCCATTAGAGAATGCACAGGTAAATAATTAAAAAGTCAAAATCAGAATACCAACAATAGCCACATATTTTATACATAAAAAATATCTGCCTTCTTCAGCTTGCCTCACGAAAAGAAATATTTCCTTGTAACAGCTGAAAACAGTAGAATCCAGATCCTGAATATTTAATAGAAAATAAAATGATATTTATTTTTAAGTGCATTCTACATTCAACACAACTGCATACTCACAACAAATCTATTGCGTTGCCCTGACATAGTTACTGCAAAGGTTTTTCCTTTGCTGTCCCAAGGGCCCAATTGATTTATCTGCCAGAAGCCTAAAGCCCAAAAATAAGATAGCTTTGAGTTTACAGAGGTCATTTTTCATTGTCTAAATAAAAATTTCTAAACAAAAATCTCTCATCCTGTTAACCGCAGGGTCCTTATCTCCCCAGAGGCTACAGCAACCTGAAAGAAGCCATTTCAATTCTTTCATGAAGAAAGATAAAAGCAAGTTTTCGATTAGAAAGCCAAGCAAAATCTTCTTATTAAATGGTGGTAACAGTAACTAGTTGAAAAGGCAAAACTGTTCTAGAATGGAATGGGGCGGGGGAGTAGGAAATTATTATGCATGAGACAAACTTATGAAAAGATTGGGAAATCAGAGGCAGTGACATTGGAGGAGGCAAAAAGAAGTTTATGAATCCTTGTAACTTCTCACAGTTGTTTTACCCAAGTCCTTAATAAACTGCCTAGCTTTATCAAGCATGTTTTCTTAATTGTGTGTGCCTACTTTTATCAACCAACATTAACTACATATCACAATAATTATGCATTCAGGCCCATCTTCTCTGATCTGTCATCATTCAGAGTGCTTATGCAGCACAGGCAGAGGTGGAATGTGGCATGTTATCCAGCTTTAGAATAATAGATTTTGTGAGGCTAAGCCAAAAGGAAAATTATCAAAAATGACTTTATAGACTAAGTTTTGATAACGAAGATAAACACAGACACTAATGCTGATGCCCTGGGAAATAAACCAGAGCCGTGAAAGAAAAAGATTCTGCTATTTGGAGAAGTCTGCAATAAGTGAAAGAGAATTAAAAATCATTGCTCATATTTTAACTTAATTCTTTCAGTATAATGTAGTAGAAATGAAATAATTTGGTGGTATGTTTTCACGAAAACATAAACTAGTTTATCTTCCCGTTAAAGAGCTGGGGTATCATTCTTAACATCTCTGAAAAAGAGACATGGTAGGGATTTGGGGGGAATACTTTAATTCATTAAGCTTAAATTTTAAAGTCTTTTCAGTTTGTCCTATGAATGTATATCCTATTGATTATTTAGGTTTTTATTAATTTTACATCTTGATATAAAGAGAGATACCCCCACATGAGAATAAACACTCTGGCATAAGCTATAAAGAGTTGGGCTTTCCTTATCAGCCTGCTCTTACCCTAAGGTAGTATCTATGAATATAAATTTATTCCTCTCAGTCCAGGTATATATTTTGAAAAGCAACTGAATGTGCTCTTTATTCTGTACCACATAAAGAACATACTTTTCCTCCCTTCCCCCAAGAAAATATGAAAATAAGATTTCTATACATTGACTGTAAAATTTAATTGTCACAAAGCAGAGGTTATCCAATGAAACACTATCAGAAGGCATGGCTTCGTATTAAATATTTTAATGCTAAAATTATTTTATCTGACAGGGAATATCTAAATTTTTTAAAAGTTTACTTTGCAAGGAATTCATCCCAGTGGATTCAGACAAAAGCCATGTTGCTCAAAACCAGATAAAATATGAGAATATAACATAAGGAATTTTTGTTTGTGCCTGTATGTATGTGTGTGTATGTGTTAATAATGTATTGTGATGGCACTGTACTATGTTTTTGTTTTTGTCCTATAGTTATGATGGGTAAGTGTCAACAGTGGCTTTAAATATTTCTAGGTCAAAATTATCTTTACTATTTCCTATAGGCGAAAACTTTGAAGACTAATTTGTCACTAGCTCATGTGTTACAAAGGGATCCAGTATTGCCTCATAAGAAAACATGTGCCCATAAGGCCACCTTCAGGCAAAGTGTGATGGTTCTCTATCCAGTGATGAGTACTTATTATATGCCCCAAGTATTGCATATAGGGTACCAAACACAGGAGCAGTTTTACTGCTTCTTAAACATATGAATCTGCCCTCGACCAGAAATACAAAAGACTTCCTCCCTGGGCTTTCATCCAAGAGTAGAATGTTGATCTCTCAGATCTTATATGCCAATCAAAATCTAAACTGTGTGAACTATAATGCTTGGGGAAAAAGAAATCCCCAAAACTGAAGGCCATTCTCTCTCTTATAAATTATAACTTCTGCTTTGAATCAGAATGTTCCACAAGAGGGTATGATATATTGCATTTACTGGCCCCACACAAAATTGATGTCACTGAGTTGTGTATTGATGCCCCGATCCACTCTGTAGAAGGATGCATACAACAAAGCAACTCTATAAAATTCCTATAAATAAAATTGCAGTTCACATAGCAAGGTTGCAGAAGAGGTTACACCCTGCATCATCTGATGTTCTTCATATCAAGATTCACATAGGAAATGTCATTTAGAAATCAGTACTCAAAAAAATCTATGCTTCCCCTGAGAAACTATTAGAGCTTATCTTTGTTGATACTAAGTTTTAGAAAACCAATTTTATCTATTTTATTCCCATTTTTCCTGTATTACCCATAATTTCAACTATTTTTGGGAAACAGGGTGTGGTGTAAATAATAAAAGAAATGGTTAAAATGAATGAGCTCATATTACAAAAGTCCTACAGACTAACTAAAAGGAACACCTGACTCACATTGGCTTGAGTAGCACAGTCATGTTCTAGAGGGAGGTGGTCCATGGCTAGTGCTCAGCAGTGTCAGAAGGACCAGGTTTGCTCCACCTTTCTGCTTTCTGCACTGCTTAGACTTTTTTTTTTTTTTTTTTTTGTCTCTGTGCTTGCTGACTCTTGGTTGTAAGATTGCTGCCACAACTCTGCATAATAAAACTATATTCAGAGATGTGATGAACAAGGAAGGACAGCACTAGCCACACGTGGGTCAGGAAGAAAGTATCACTAGATGCTCGCCCAGCAGACTTTTCCTCATGCCTCATTGGATATGAGAACTTACGGCTCCCCTATTGCTGCAAGGAAAGCTGAGAAAGAGCATGCTAGGCTTTCCAGAATTTACAGTAGGGGTGGCATGAGAAAGGGCAGTGGCATGAGAAAGGGCAGTGGTATGTGGCTGGTAGATTATCCAGAACAAAACAAAACAAAAATTATGCTCTGCCAGTTATTAAGAAACCTCAAAGGAAGTTTCTAAATACTAGTCATTAAGTTCAAAAATAATAAATTACCATATGAGTATGGCAATATTATAAAATAGCTAAGAAAGTGGTAGAGTTTTGTCTTCATAATCTGGATGGTTACTTTTAAAATGTGTTCATTGTGATGGCATTGTACTATCATTAGCTGAGTTCTCAAGGCCCCAAATAACATGAAGTTAACTTTTAGGATAGTGGATGTAAATCCTGCATCAGAATGAATTCTTAATAATGTCTAACCTTTTTGGCCAACTTCTTGTGAAACCTAATAGACCATCACTGTTTTTATACTGTGTGAAGTGTGGCAAAGAATAAAACATCCACTCTGCCTGTATCCTTTTTTGTACAATGTTCCTGCATTATTAGTATTATATTTGATTTGTCTTTTCTTAGCAAAAATCTTTTCAAGTCACTTATTCCTTTCATAGGGGTTCATTTAAATGGGTAATATAATTCATAAATCCACTTACCTTCGCATGTAGAAACTGTAATATTTGACATTGATTAGTATGCATCAGGCATAATTCAAAAGGTTTTATTCATATTTTCTGATTTTGTCATCATAACAGCCAAACAAGATAGGCAATGTTAGTATCTCCATTTTATGGATAGACAAAAGGCTTAATGTGGGTTTAGAGGTTACTCACCTAGTAAGTTGCTGAGCTTGAATTCAAAACCAGGTTGGCCTGATCCCAAAGTCTTCTTTCTTAACCACTCTACAAATAAATCAGTTAATTGAGTAATCAATCAAAATTCAACCACGCACACTCAAGATCTAAGAAAAAGAAATTAAAACAAAACAAATACAATGTAATTAGTTTTTGTTTTTGTTTTTGTTTTACCCTCATGGATCTTATGCTGACAAATTTAAGCTAGAATGTTTTTAAATGCATCTTATTTGACCTTAAATTATGGCTCAGAACACTATTAAGCTTTTTGTTCTAACTCAGATGTGGTAATTAAAAAATAATTAAAATGCTACTATCTAATAAAAGGAAATTTTCATCCAGTCTGCTGTTACATTTCATTTGAATCATTACAAATAATCATTTTGTAGATATCATCAGCATTTCCAGATCATGTTATTAAGAAATAGGTTGTTTGGTTCTTATCAGTCTCTTATTTTCTTTGAGAAATTAGGTATTTCCCCTGTTTTACCATCAATCTCTAAAGTGATAAAGTTTATTTCTAATTATTTAGATTTGGGTGCATAATCTCATATAAATCGGGTTCAAACTTATTTGATGTAGGGAAAACAGTGAAAAAGTTCTCAGAAGCACGAACTGATGCTTGGGTATAGTTGTTACGGACTACAAAACACAGATGCTGTTTTACCCTCTTTTCCCCAAACCAGTCTATGTTTACATTGAATCACTTCCTAGAGCTTGAGAAGTCTTGTTTAGCTTTTTGTGTGTGTTAAGTAGTTTTCCAGCTCAATGTCATCAATTTTTACACTCAAACAAGTATGTGTCTCATTCTTGAGGTTTGGTGGCATATATTGCCAAATTAATTACATTCAGAATCATGCATCCAGTCCTAATTTAGATAGGTTTGAAATTTTATTTAAAGGCCTTTTATCCATGCTACTAGGAACATCGAATATGTGATATGCTCTGCCAGATGGCTTCACCTGCAGTCTCACCTCACACATGTAAAAAGGCTTGCCTGGTATAGAAAGTGCCCAAACAAGTAAACACAAGCATCTTTCTGAATATAAATAAAATTATCTTATATAAAAATAATCCTTTCAATTGAGATACTTGTATATTCCTAAATTTTTGCCTGTATGACCCCTTGCAGGAAGTTCAACTCACTCCACAATTTATTTGCCACCCTTCCCAGTTAAAACTATTAGTACACAAACGATAGAACTGGTCAGAATCTTATAGGGAAGTTTAATATGGTCTCTGTCTTCAAGAGAATAATCATAAATATATAATGTAATCTAATTTTTACATCCTTTCAAGCGTTCTGGGAATATAGTGATTTACATATGCTGTTAGGCCTGGAGGTTTTCAGGAAAGGATTCCCTGGAATAGGTGATGTTCTAACTGAATCTTATGAGTTTAATTTGGCCAGGAAAAGGTAAAGAAAGCATCTAGTCAGAGACAAGATCCCCAAGACAGGTATGCAGGATGGTCAGGAAACAACAACCAGATTTTTATGCCGGAATATAAGGCATGAGACATACTAGTGGGACCTGAGTCTGGAGACTGGATATAAGTGCCAGGTAAGGCCATTCTAAGAGGTTCAAAATGTACCATAGATCAAAAGGAGTCAACAAAGGGGTTTAAAAGGGAAAGGGATGGTTTAGGTTTTAGGTCTGCATTTTTGAATTATTGCTCTAACTGCAATCATTGCCACTGGTTGACTAAGGAAGAAAAATGAGAGGCATTATCTCTCATTGGGAGGAGGAGATTCTCCTAATGAGATCTGCCTCCTCACATGCAGAGACCCTTGAATCTGTGAGTTCCTTGTGTACATCTAATTCTGGACTTGCATTCTACAGCTACTTTTTCCCTCCCCTTCATGAGCTAAGCTTCATATACCATTCTCTTCCCTATACCCTGATTTTACTTCCTTAATTCTACTATTCTCTAAGACTCCAGTCAACTCCTATCAACTTCCTTCTCCTGCAGAACAGAAATAAAAAGAAGCAAATAAATTGCATTCTTCAATGAAACAGGCTTCAAATGCATAATATTAATCATATGTTTACATATTTCACATACCAAACTATTCTAAAACCACACAGCTACAGTGTGGCTCTATGTAATTAGTTTCCTTATATTTTATGTTTATCCAGTGATATGTCCATTTTTTGATAAAAATAATTTTCATAGATACATATACAACACCAGCCAATGACATAAAGAATACAAGTAAAAGTTATATTCCAAGAAAAAATCAAATGATTAATTCCTAAGTGTTCAAGTAAAACATTAAAAGAGAAACAAATAGTACTATACACATAGGTATGTGTGTGCACATATACACAACTATAGGAGTAATTATTTTTCTACTTTAAGATATGTTGTTGAGCTTACTTGGTTGCTAGAAAGATCTTTATAAAAAGCACCCTGAAATAGCACCATGGAGACTTAAGACAAAAAAAAAAAATTCCACTACTACATAGCTTTCCGTGTGGAAACCATAATGCTCTTGATAGAGACCATCATGTATTGGGACATATATGCTGTTTTCTACTATTTCTTTGATTAGCCCTCATTCTTGCTCTTCAGGGTTTCTATCATAATACAAGAAAATAAAATTTTAAGCCCAGAAGGATTTTTACAGTAATGCAAGCTATTGATCGGTGCATTTTTTTCAACCAAAGCTTACTATTGCATCCAGATTCCTTACAGTTCCAATATGCCCAGTGGGTTAATATTAGGTAAGGTACAAGCTGTTAGAAAACTACTAGTACATTTTTTTCCACTCAGTGTTGCTACATATTTCAAGCTCCTACGGGGAAATAACGAAAACTTTCTTTGTTTTATCCAAACCTCAGAATTCAGATATGCTTTGAGTGACAAAGGTCATAAAGTACTCATTCAAACCATGATTTTCCATTGTTGGTTAATGCTAAGTTTTTTGTTATTTTTTTTTTTATTTTTCATAATTTCAAGGTAGTTTTTCAGCCACATCCCCTGCCTTGCCTACCCCCTCTGGTAGTCCCAAGCATCTCCTCTTCCTATTTTTATGTCCATGTGTACTCGGTTGAAACATTTATTTTCAGGGTCATGATCATGCTTGTTGTCTCACACAGAATGACATCCTAAATAGCGACCTCTCCCACCACAGAAGACTGGGGGGTAAACTATAGACATTGCTATTGTCTTCCCTAATTGAGCATCTTATCTTTCCACAATCTGCCCCTTCCAGTCTCTGCTTGAACCTTCTTCTTCTGACTTCTGGTCTCAGGTCCTTTGGCTATTATAGCTAGATGCATCCTATGCCTAATCTCTAGAGACTGGCCTTCATTCAAAGGCAACTTTAGGAAAAGCTTAAGCTTCAGGGCCCCTCCTTTGCACAGACCCCTTCTATGGCCCTGAGTGGGACCTAGCAATTTGCCCACAAAGTCTTTCTTTATAGTTATGTTGAAAAAGTTACAATTTTTATATTTGTTTGTTTTTCCCAAACAAGACTACCCCTCCCATATTTTATAAGCGTCAGGACCCACAAAACCCAGAATTACTTTTAACTTCAGAACTAAGCTGGCTTTTTGGTTGAAGTTCTCCTTGCAGAGCTGTTTTCTCTCCATCTGCACCAGCTGGGTTCTACTCACTGAGGCCAGTAGGCATGTTCTGGCTTGGCCCCCCACTCTTCAAGACTTCTGGGATCACTGCCCTGCCAGGTTCAGCTCTGGGTCCTGCTTATCAGTGTAGCAGAATCAGCATAGGATAATGAAGTACAGTAAATAGTAAAAAACAAAAATTGCCCTAAAAGCATATATGTGATTAAAATGCAAAATTCAAACCCCCAACATAGGATAGAAAACAGTTTATTTTCATCATCTGCTGCCAATTTTTCTGGGACTTATCCTAGAATCAGATGAAAACTGAGAAAAAGAAAACTTACTTTGAATGCCAAACATATCTAAATATCTCTGAGTGACAAGGTTTAGCCACAGATCTTGGGTCTTGAAAGTATGTTTGTTTCCACCTAAATGCCTGGCACCATCAGAGACTACAGAGCAAGTAGATGATGCTGTGCATGTGGGGCTGTCCACCTGCAGAATGGCAGGTGGAAAATTATTCAGGGGAAGGAATTTAATTCGTGACCTTTAAAATAATGACTCATTACCTTAAAAGACTTTTATTATGTCAGCATGAGTACTTCAATTGAAATTAATATATTTAAATCAAAAACAGTAGGTCTTATTTAACCTATCTTCAACCAAAAAGTACATTTTAAATAATTTATTGGGATTCTTTACCTTCCCCCTTCCCTTTTCCTCCTTTTCCTTTCCCCTTTTCTTTGTTTCTTCCTTTCTCCTTCTTTTCTTCTTTCCCTCCCTCCATGAAACTCTCCTTTTGTTTCTTGGGTGGTTTCCATTTGCTCATTTGCAAATCAAATAGTAACTGCAGAGTAGATTCTAACTCTAAATAGTCAAAGCCCTTTCTCCATCTCCTGGATGCTACTGACCAAAGCGACTTCAGGATTAACTCTCCTAATCAGGCAAATAAGTCAGGCAGACCAGCATTCAATTTTTGATTTGGCTCCTATTAGCTGCTACATGAATTTACCTGGACATAGAAATGAGATAATACATGTAAAGCACCTAGTAATGATCTGGGCCCTTAACAAAAGTTAGTTAATTGCATTCTTCCTCTCAACTTAATACTTTTCTCCTAAATGACCCAAGAAGAACAAAGTCATGGCATATACTGTATGCCCAGCCCTTAGGCAGCCATTTCAGTTCTTATATTTGGCCTGCAATTTGCCCAAAAAGAATGACTGAGATGGTTGGAAGCTCATTAATCAATATGCTGAATGTGTTATATGACCCACAAAAATTAGATTCCCACATGCTAACATGGATCTGAACCTAGTGCAAACATATACAATCAGGCAGATACTCTAGTATCAAGAAAATATGCAGCTGGGCAGAAGCTGTATTTACTAGGACATGCTTGTGATTTTCAAAGCAAAATTTTGTTACCAGTTTTCATTATATTCTGGACTATGTAACTTTTATGGCATACACATTTATAAATAAAAGCATGAGAGCCTCTAAATCACTGACTTAGGCTGAAATGATGCCTCTAGGGTTTGGGATTATAAAAAAATAAAAGGAGACCTAGCAGGGATCATAAGGCAATATCCTACAGGAAGCAAATTGATACCTGGGATTACAGTAGCAATTCCTTTCTGGCATTCACGAAGGAACATATTTTAGATAAACAAATAGGCAGAACATTTTGGATCTCTGTAAATAGATCTGAAAAGTCAGGCAAGAGCCTTTCCCTATATGGGTGCAAATGACATCATTCATAACCTTTTGAGCAACTGGTGCATTTGGAAAAGCTGTAATTTGCAGATATGATATTAAAGTTGAACTATTCACTCTATTTTACATTATAGTCCTATTGGCAGGACATGAGAAAGTCAATCTATGACTATATTTTTCATGACTGTTTTTATTTTAATAATATAATTTTACCTGTAATGCTTCCATATTAATATAAATATATTTCTTTATGGACCTGAAAATAATAAATACTGATTTATGCCCATATCAGTCTTTTATTATAAATACCATGATTGCTGTTTTTTTTCCAATAGATATACACACATACGAAGTTAAGTGCCACACAGAAGAGATACTAAATCATAGTTATTTTCTATTTCTCAGTTACATATTCAACAAGTATCAGTGTGCAAAGTACTAAGGAAGGAGTTTGGAGGAGCTTGAAATAAAAAAGGACACATCGTGTTAATTTAGAACTAATAGGAGAGAGGAGATGCTACACAAATGCTTATAATGCAAGAGGAAACTTAGTTTGCTCCATGAAAAATAGACAAACATTGGGCCATAGGATTGCAAAAGAAGGCAGAAATATGTCCAAGACAACACAAAAAAGCTAAAAATGTCATTTAACTATTCCTAGAATTATAGACAGAATTTTCAAAAGAAAAATGTTGGTGAGCTATAGTCTAAGAGACTGGTTTTAGGTAAACTTGTATTTGTTCCTATCAGATAAAACTATATGAATCTAAAAAGCAGGATTAAATTCTAATAATTTACTTGACTTTAGACCATATAAATTTCACCAATTATTTGTAATCTGATGCAAAGATCAAAGTATGTTAGAGATAAGAAATAGTGTGAGCAAAAACAAAATAACTACTAACTCTTTACTAGTTATTTTATTTGAAGCTCAATGACTAGAAATGGAAGGATGGAGTAGCTTTACTGACATCTTCTGGGAAAACTCTATGGCATGTCCAGGGAACACTGCAGCTACAAGTAAGACCACATATACTCTATCCTATTTCATGGAGCACTTACTTTAAAACATATAAAAATCTGAAACATCAATAACAAAGTATTACATGTTGGTTATAGTTTCTTTTTAGTGCATTTTTTACATTTAGTTAACAATGAAAACATATTATTTTTATTTTATTTGAATATACATACATCTGGATAGTATATAGGAAATAAATTGGTTGTGCCTGTTTGATAAAGTACATAAATTACTCTCCTTTTTATTCATGCCATTCCCTTTCATTATTTATAGTTATGCTCAGCGAAGAGAACAAATAAATCGTATGACGACACCATACAAACCTCTGTTGGAAATATTATGTGTTGGCATACACTAATCCCTTTCACAGGGTGAAGGCACTGCAAACAGCTCCTCATGCCCTGAGTTTCCACTGTGCACCTAGGGTCACCCCTGGGCATGTGTATAAAACAAATGTTACTACTGATGAAAAGCAAGCACTCAGGACCTGGAGAAAAGCACAGGGTAGGAGTGTTTGATACATGAGTAACGATAAACAAGAATTCTCACCTACTTAAAAATTAGTTGCAGGCCATTACTAAAACAACTTTCCCATCAACTAAGCATATGCTAATAACTCCTGGGTTTGAAAAATTACCTTAGGTCAGTACCAGGATATTTCACATTCTCGAAGGTAATAATTCAAGTATCAACGAATGCAAGATATATCTGACTATACTCCTTTGCATAAGCAGTGTAAAAATATTCAAAACCAACAGAAAAAAATGCATTTGTATACTCGGTTCGAATAGAATTAGTGAATCAGGACCATGCAAACGAAACTTAGGTGTGAAGGAAACATATCCAGAGAGAAAAGGAGCAAGATGAGCAAGGACTGCAGGAGGATGGGGGAAGGGGGAGTTGAGGAGGACCAAGCAAATAGCCTCTTTTTACATTGAGATGGTTTTGAGAATAATAATGTGCTAGTTTCTTTCTTTCCTTTTTTTTTAAATCCAAGTAGCTATTGAAGATTGTAATGATTTCATTCTAAAAAGCAATGCTGGAAAGGCTCTTCGGAGATTGCCAACTCCCACTGTGCAGAAACACTGTGTCCCTGCGTGCTGGTGTAATGGAGACAAACAAAAGAAACACTTCAAGAAAAGGGGAGGCAGAACAGGGAAGGCGAAAAAGCACAGAGAATGTGGTTCCCAGAGAAACAGTAAGAGTTTTAGCAATGACCAAAAGCAAGCATAACTACCCCCAAGTTTGAAACTGATGAAAGTTAAATAAAAGGCTCAACAATTTAAGTAATATATTACATGATGATATTCTCAGTCAAAATAACAGTAACTTGTCATCAACCATAATGATCTAGTCCCAGTTGCAGTGATACCCACTCCCCACTTTAAACTGGCCCAATTTGATTCGATCTTTTCAGGCATCTATCTGGCCTCCTATCAGAGCCAATATATCTGTGAAAGATTATTAGTTATGGAAATGTGTTGCTCTATTGCTTCATTCAGTCTGCCTGCATCTCTACCATTCTTTTCCTTTCTTTCGGCAAGATCAATGTTTTCAGAATCAACATATATAACTACACAACGAAAACATCCTAATTAGGATGAAACTCCTTAGTTACTTCAGTTCCTATAAAGATTTAAACAGAGTTTATTACTTCCAGATTCTGATCATTATAAAAAGGTCAATAATAATTACTGTTTATTTGCTTTCAAATGCTCTTAATGTGAAAGTTTTTGAGATGGTGAAAACTAGTATTCACAGAAAAACTCAGAGTCAACATTTTAGGAAAGGATTTAAGTTTGTTTTCCATTTCAAATAATTTTAATTACAATGTGTCAATTTTTAACCTACTGAAAGGAGAAGGAATAAGTTTGCTTAATGCCATTATTTCCATACCAGGAATTGATGCTTCTTTGATATCCGTTATATATCTTTGCATCCTAAACCAACTTATAATCTCTGTGTTATTCATCTTTCTATACGGTTTATCTGAGGCTTATCTGAGGGATTTTTTTTTTATTGTTTGGTATGAGTACATTTTGTAAATGGTGCAATGCAAAAAAAAAAAAGGGCACCTGTTTCTTATAGCTAGCAACTCACACTCTGATAAAAGAATTACACTGAATCTTTTTGATGGAAGATCCTCATATTTCTATTCAGAAAGCAAATCACCAAATCTGAAAACTTTGAGGAAAGGCATTTCAGGCAACAAAATGGGGAAAACATGGTAGCCAAAACCACAATACCACAAATGTTGCCAAAATTATTTTTAAGCTCCCCAATTCTGAGAACAAGGATCTTAAGCCTTATTTAAGGTTTTAGGTTTTTTTTTTTAACAGACATGATCTTGATTATGTTAGCATTATCACTGTGTTACAAAGCCTATTTCTAAGAGTTACCAACAAATAGAACTTTTATTAATTATTATATAAAATATTTTACTAAAGGGCACAAAATTTGGTTGAATAAAACTCTTTCATATAGGTCACTTACATAAAGTTGTTTAAAATACACTTAATAACAAAGTAGCTATTAAATATAGCTGCTATATGAAAGGAGAGTAACAAAGAACAATATAGGAATTCTGTTCTCCCTGAGAGTCGCTATTTATGATTATTGAATAAAGAAAATCTTTTTTGCTTAAAACGATTCAAGAACTTGAAAGACCTAGCTGTTAACAGGCATATCCATTCTTACACATTACACTCAAATGTTTCATTTTGATATCTCTTGTCCTTTTCGATTTAATTATTTAGAAGTAGTAGTACTAGCATATCATATATAATAAAATAGTTATTATTACATAATAGGGAATATTTTTGGAACATTTATCATGTTCTATACACCGTTATAAGAGCTTTAAATATACTGACATATCTAATTCTCACAACTTAAGAGATGTCTTTTATTATCCCAATTATTCAGATAAAAGGTTAAATAACTTGCCCAAAAGCAATTGCATTTTAACCAGAAGCCCAAATTAAACCTAGGCAGTTTGACTTGTGGATAACACTTCTAGTATTGATAACTCAATGCTTTCAATGCCTCAATATATATTCATTTGAATATATTCCAATTGCATTGAATTTTTTTTACAGTATCTCCAAGCAGTAAAAAAAAAAAAATATATATATATATATATATATATATATATATATATGATTTACCAATAAAATTGTAATACACCATTCAGAGGAAATACCATGATTATCACACATGTATGTCCATTCTCTAGAAAGTAAGGCTTTAAAAGGTAGGCTGTAGAAAGAAAGGCAAAAGCAACTCTGACTGACTTCAAGAAAGGGGAGAAAAAGATGGAGGCCACCCCAAACTCCAAGGAAGGACAATAGATTTCAGCTATTTCCTTTCTTTTCCTTTTATTTCATCAACATTAACAGGGTTAAAAGAGGTTACTGTTTGTGTTATCCTTGTTACCTACTTCTTATTTTTAAAAAGGGAAGTAAGCGAAAAGGAAGTGTTGGTCAATTAAATGTTTGTTGATTATGGGGCATGGGCTTTTATTTTCCTCTTTCCTCGCAAGAGCCAGACAATTATTTTTTCTAGAATACCATTTTTTAAGAAAATACTTTAATAGCAAATGCTGTCTCTTTTCTTTCATTATGATGCTTAACAAGACAATCTAGGCAGGTGGTCACTCATCCCCAGCTTAGCAGTGGGTTGCGGGTAAACAATTAGTAGGTCAGCCTGAAGAAACAACTTTGCTAACAGGAGGGAACTCCAGATGACGATGGCCTATGGTGGTCTAACCCTCACAAGTAAGTCATCTGCCTATGGCCGTTCATACCTGGAACTGAGTTTCTATTTACATCTAGGTTAGAAGCAGTGGAATTAGAAGTAAAGCAACCAGGACGGTGACACACAAAGTTGAAAAGACACAAGTTGTGTCCTCTAGAAGTTCACAACTTAGGGAATGAGTGAGTAGCAGAGACTGAGAGAGTTTACTATGAGAAGCTCTAAGGTATTGTACAAGTTATTAGGGAGGATAATGCCACATAATCCACGAAGGGGCAGGGACCGAGGCAGTGTAATCAAGAAGGCTTCACAGAAGAGATGACTTGTTTCTGGGTCTTGCAGAAGGTTTTGTCGTCAAGCCAACCCAAGAAAACAGGGAGAGGAATATGCAGAGATGAAAAACATTTCTTGCCAGAAGAAAAATAAAACAATCCAATCAATTTCACTTGTGCAGAAATCAGCCCTTAGAAACTACTTACAAACTCCAGCAGAGCAGAAGGTTTCTCATCCATTTCCAGCAAGTTTGTAATCCCACATGGGGCTCTCCTCATTCATTTAACGAGAGTATGAATATGGGGCAGTAGTGGTGAAATCACCCAGCAATGATTTTAACCCCTCAGCCTTCCTTCATTTAGTCACAGCACCTTCCTCCCATTTTGCTACTCCTCTGTTTGGAGTTCTGTTCAGCAGGGTGCTTGTGGCTTTAAAAATGCAAAATGTTTGCCAAAAGGAACAGTTTTGCCATGTAGCAAATGTTCATACTGTGTAATGCTAATTTATGTCCTTTCCTATAGTTATACAGGTTGCTATGTGCAATGAATTAAACATTAATGAAAATTATTTGATGATGCTATTAGGGAATATATTGAGGAAATAGATGTTTGAATGCAGGTGTTGCCACTCTAATGTGGTAACATTTTTTTTTTTCCAAAAATGGAAAAGCCACAGAAATGAAAGCATTTGGAAAATGCAACTATTGAAAAACTTAGCACGAGGAATTTTCTGTTCCTTAATCTAGGTACTAGATACATGGATGTGTACTATTTGAAAAAATTCAGCAGCTTTCAACTTATGATAGGTATACGTATATATTAATATGTTTAAGAAACTTTAGCATCAACAATGAAATATTTAATACATTCACAATGCAGAAATATAATCATACATTTTGGTTCCAAATCTAAAATAAAAGCACCAGATAAATAGAAGAAAACCCTTCTCCACACAGGAATAGATTGTTTCAACTCTTGAAGAAATGGAATCAAACATAGTAGGAATTCTGGCTATATGATACTTGGGGGAAATTTGCCCCATATATATACTTATGAATGAAGTATGAAATACTATTTTTTAACTTGTATTTTAGCTCACTATGTTGCTGCTTTTGTTTGTACCTTTGTGCTTCTCTCTGTTTAAGAGAAGTGAACTGCCCTAGAGGCTGACAGATAGTTTATGTGGCATTTAACAATAGAGAGGGAGGTTCCGAAAGTGGCGATGAGCTGACTGACTTCATGGAATGCTATAGGTGGGAAAATTACCTTGATGCTTTCTACTTGTGCTGATTTTTCCTTTTGCTGACACTTCTGATGCTCTGAAAGTTGCTTTGCTCACATCCTCTGCTACTGGTGTCAAAGCACACTCTCAATCTTCACATGCCAAGAGAGGAGGAAAACCTTATTTCAATGCCCAAAAGACTTAGCTCCTGTCAAAGATATTCATTTAACACTCACAGTTGGTCTATGGCAACTTGAAGATGTTGTCTTAAAGTGTAGGGTTGGTAGGGGGTGGGGTGGAGAGGAAAAGGCCTGGTTTTCTAAGGAAACCTTGTGCTTTCCATATCCTGAAGGCAAGTAATAAATGAAAAGTGCATTTTCACCTGTTATTTAGAAGATCTAAGCTTCTTCAGGAGGTAGGAGGTGGTAGCCAGAACAATAAGGCCATTTCAATTGACTAAGAAAAAAGACTTTTCAACAGAATAAAGTGTATTACTTGCAAAGCTTTCTCCTATGATTGTCACACAATCTAATTTCTTATTTAGTCTTAGCCAGTTGCAGCTAATACATTTCATAAAAAAAATTATTGCCAGAGTTAATTGCAAGCTTACAATTTTCTTAATGTGTTAAGCGCTACAAATAGCATACCAAAAACATGGTCATTCCTAAATATGTATGGCACTTTATCCTAATCTATATGAAATAGGCACATGAAACTCCAAGTTATTTATAAAAAGGTAATCAAATATTTTAGAAAAGAGTTGCTATCTGGCTAAATTATGGACAGATGACAAGCCATCCTATTTACTCTGACCACATACACATTCATATCGTATGTTCATTTCAGGTCACTTTTTCATCTTCCTCCACCCCTATCCAACCCCAATATTCTTTATGATCATCTTGTTTGTACCATTTCAAAACCTATCCCAGAACATAGTGAGGTATGCAAACTTCGTTCATTGAGTCCTTTTTTCTTTCCTTAGACTATTTTTAAAAACTGCATATTTTACACAATAAATCCTAATTCAGCCAATACCAGTTCATTCAAATAGCATCTGAATTTTAAAATTGGCTCCTTTTCAGACAATTAGTCGGGGTGCCAATTTCCCAGTCAAATAAAATCATTTTCCCATTAACATTTTTGGTTATATAATCTGCTATACAAATATAATACTATTAAAACTCAATGTGCAAATTAAGTCCCTAGAATATCTCAGTTGCTAATTTGGTCAGATAACTCCAAGCATACATTTTGCTGTCATTTAAATTGGAGATTTTTCTGCTGGCTGATTGCTTTCCAAGGGTGAGAATGTGGCTGAAGAGCCCAGTGCATGTCTCAGATTTTCCACACTTCATACACATGGAAGCTGTCTTTGGGCTGGGACTCTCTCCTCTGTCTGTAGAGCATATTGTACTTGCAGCCCTGCCTTTCCTCCTTGTAGGCTGCCAGACACATTTGCCCAAAAAGAGTCACTCAGTCTTTGATTTTTTGCATGTAAGTTTGGCCTGTCTGATGTTGTTTGCACAGCCATGCCACATTGTTAGAAGTTGTGATTCAATGTGTCCTTGGAGCCTTTCTTTTGCCAGCCCTGCCTACTCCTACTCACAATGCCCCCATTTCGGCTCACTGTTGAGCAGCTGACTCAGGGCCTTAAAGTGAACCATCCCCCAGGTTTGCCCAGTTCCCATGCTTGCTGCTGTGCTGATCTTAGCTTCAGTTACAGGCCCAGCTGGGGGCACACTTTTAGTAATCCTGCTTTCCCATTTATGTCACATATGTCTTGCAGGTGATGCGGGAAGCTGCCTGCGACATCTGTGACAGATCCAGACCTCCCAACCATATGGAAGGTTGGACAGTACCAAACATTTGATTGGATCCAGAGTTTGGTGCCACATTTGACTGCCAACCTCCTAAAAGGCACACAGGCCGTCTTGAGTAGGTTTCCATTTCTTTGTTTCCCAGAGCTACAATTCAGAGTTGTTTGATTTCCAACCAGATCAGTAATACAACACCATTATCAGCTACAGGTTAAAGATGAAGGTTCTGTGGTATCAGACAAACTGAGACATAAATCCTGTTTATAATACTCTGGGGCACTGCTCTTAGATAAATTACTTGATCTCTTTAAGTTGAAGTTTCCTTATTTGTAAAATTATGATGGTAATTGTTTCTATTTCATGGAGTTAATAAAAGATACAATTATGAGAGATGATGCATGTAAATAGTTTAATACACACAAAATATACACAAGAACTCAATAAATGTTAGCTATTAGAATACATATGATAAAACTGGGTTCTTTAGGCATTACTATAGCATACATGGCTTGCAAAAGTTGTATGTTATATTTATTTGATTAGCTCTAAGTTTATTTCTTGATTTTATTGTAACTATCATTGACTCTGTCTTGGCGAATGTCAAAAGGTAAGTCTCCAATTCTTGCCCCAGTCTCTAGACCAAGTAAAATATTTCAGTCCATTTCATACTTCCTTCCAAAAAAGCATTAACATTAATGCTTCTTCCACCCTATGAAGGAAGACAGGAATGTCTTGAATGTCAGGAATGTCTTGAATGTCTCAATTCAACAAGATTTCTTGAAGTCACCTGGACTTCTGCTCACTGCTGGTCTTTCCCTTGTGTCTGTCTTTCTGCTACTCAATTCAGAAAATTGCAGTATAGAATTGGTTGCCCAGACCCTCATTCAGTTTCATGTTTGACCTTTGAGTCCGGTTAATTAAACCATTATCTTTAGTTCTGTTTCCCACACTGACTTGTCACTGTGATATCATCTAACCTCACAATATCCTCTAGTAGGAGAAATGAAAGAGATCTTAACAGGCATCTTGTCTTCCATGGAATAAATCCATTTCTGCCTTTTGAAGAGTCTGCTGAAAGACTTCTGCTGGAGAAGACCTTACTTGCTTAGTTGAAAATCCTTTCCAATTGATAAATCAATGCCCTTTATACAATCAGAGACTGCCTACTTGGCAGTCTACTATATTATATTGCTTACTATGAACAGAATACATCTTTGCACGCCTGATCTTCAGAATATTGAAAACAACTATAATGGTATCCTTAAATTTCACCTTTTCTAATTTAAGCATACTCAATTCTATCATTCCTCATGATTTCTAGCCCTCTCCCCATAGAAATGGTCTTTAATTAGTTCTTAATTAATTACAGTTTATATATGAACTGAAATTTCTTTTGTAGAAATAACTTGTTCCTTAAACGAGCACAGCAAAGCAACAGAGGAATTGAGTAAATTTTTTGTTATTGTTCATAAAACATTTTGCCAAAGTCAGTGGTCCTATTCCTCTTCTTGCCCTAACTTGCCCTAAATTTTGCTCCCCAGGGCTCTTTTTTTAAATCAGCTTCCTATGAAGATTATAATTTTTTGTACTAGTTTTGGCATTGCTTTCAGAAATGTGTTATGTATTTGAACTCATTCTTGGTTCTAAACTCCTTATACCACCTCTTGTGTCGATATGCTTTCCAGGTGTGGGTAACACATGGAGCTGCACACTGGTAGCGTGCCACCTCTCTTGCCTTTCTCACTACAGCTTTTTAAAATTATGAATCAAAATTCCTTTTTTAACCCTCCATCATTTTCTAACTATATTCATCTTAACAGTCCCTGAACATGGAATTATACCCATATTTCTCTGAACGCTGAAATCTACTGACTGAAATTATATGGTGATCATATTTGGCTATGCATTTATGTAACTATTTAAAATTCTAATATAAAATATTATTTTCTCAAAAGGTTAACATCACTTCTACTTTATGTACAAGTTCTTGTACAAAACAGTAGAATTTATTACACTGCTTCCTTACCTTTATGAGAAATTATGAGAGTGAAAACACATCAAATGTATTTTAGACTACTGGTATATAACAAATAGTGCTGTTCTTCATCACTGCCTCTGCCTTTGGACCAGTCTTATTATTGATAATAGGAAAGTTTAAAGCACACTTTCCTTCTGATCAGGCTGTCAAATTAAATGCTGATAACTGCTTCACTTCTGTTTCTCTCTCAAATAATTTCTACTTACTTCCTTCATTTAGACCTGTGGATTCACACACACATAGACAAGCATACACTCTCACCATGAAATACTACAAATTAGATTTTTTTGTAAACAAGTTCAGTGATCTACTTAATCATTAATCTCATCTGATCAATTTCAGCGATACCAAGACTTTTATTGCTTTTTCTTTATCATTTTACATTTATTTTTAAAATGTATATGTAAATGTATATGTAATGTATATGTATATATAATAAGGTATATGTATTTACATATACATAATAAAATGTATATGTAAAAAATTATTACATATGTGTATATGTGCATTTATGTATATGTGACTTATGTGTATTGTTTTCTCCTTAGAATTGCTGGGTACTTATCTTTTTTTTTTTTAATTTTTTGTAAAGATGAGGTGTCTCTATGTTGCCCAGCCTGGTCTCAAACTCCTGAGCTCAAGAAATCCTCCCACCTCTGCCTCCCAAATCACTTGGATTACAGGCATGCACCACTACACATGGCCATATTAGGTACTTTCTTGACACAGTTTTATAGTTTTTACTAGTTTACCATACAACTAGTTAATGCTTGCTTCCATGACTTCATTATTCTATGTATGTTGCTTTTATTAAACTGAGTAGTATCCAGTTTCTTTAAATTTTGATTGGAGTTATTATTCTTTTTCAAATTTTACTTTATGTTCTTATTGAATCTACTTCAAAATATACTCTTCCTGATGTCTAAGAACTGTGTCACCTATCAGGTGGCAAATCATCTGCAACTGTCAGCCACAGAGCACAAAAATAATAATTATAGGTTTTTATTTCTCGAAAACTAGTATATTGTCCTTATCTACCCCAAATCAACGTCTTATACTGAAAGAAGAGATGAAAACACTACTTATGTCCTCAAAGCATTCTGTTTCCTTCCCAAGAAGACATATTGCATGACTCTTCTTCCAGACTTGTTCAATTATTTAACAAATCTTTACTGAGCGCCCTCTCTGTGTCAGCCATTCTCCTATCTAGACAGGCAGGTGAATCTGTTATAATAGGAAGAACAAGTCACCTAGTCAACACACTGCATTGAAATGTTGTGCATAATTCACAGACAAGACTTCAAATCTGAAACCAAATCCTACTTGGGATAGTCCGATACCTTCAGTCTTTACAAATGGCCTATGCTTCAATTCGGCCTACAGAATTTTCTCTGGAATGTGTTGGAACTGTTGTTATACATGATCAGAAAGGTGTATTCAAACTCTCCATCCATTCCATTTGGTTTGTTTAGCCATTTACATTTAATATGAAAACCGATATGGTTGGGTTTAATTTAACATCTTGCTTTTTATTTTGTTTGTTACATCTGTTTTTATTCCCTATTTCTTTTGTTACTTATGTTTGACTATGTTTTATGATCTCATTTTGTCTATACTATTTGCAAAATATTTGGCAAAGTATTTTGTCTATACTATTGGAAAATTAGCTATACTTCTTTTGAAAAGTGGTTGCCCTAGGGTTGAAAATATGCATACTTCAGAGTGTTCCTTTCAATATTTTACAACTTTTTAAATAACTTAAAACTCTAACAAGTGTATATTTCCATTTCTACTCTTTTCATTTGTCTACTGTTAGCATGCATTTTTGCATGTTATAAATCACCCAATACATTGTCATTCCTTTTTTCTTTTGAAAACTCCATTATATTTTTAAACATTGTAAATGAGAAGAAGGACTGTTTCATTATTTATTTATTATTCTCAGGGCTCTTCATTGCTTTCTATAGATTCAACTTTCTAGTTGTCTGTCATTTTCTGCCTGAAAAATGTCCTTTTGCATGTTTTGTAGTGCAGGTCTGCTGGTGATGAATTCTCTCATCTTTCAACTTGCCTGAAAAAAATATTCTTTTGCTTCTGAAAGACACTTTTACTAGGCATACAAGTTGATAGGTTGTTTTTTTTCTCATAACATTTTTAATATATCATTCCACTGTTTTGGCTTCTTTATGTTTATAACAATTCTTACTGCTTTTCTATAATTTTTCTTTGGTTGCTTCATCACAAATTGTCAGCAGTTTGATGATGACATTCATTGGTGTGGTTTTCATTAGACTTACCTTGCTTGAAGTTTGTTGCATGTTTTAATATGTGGGTTTATATCTTCTTAAATCAAATTTGAAATATTTTTAGTAATTACTTTTTCAAATATTTTTCTGTTCCTCTTTCATTCTAGAAATCCAATTGCACTTATGTTAGACTACTTCATAATGTCTCACAAGTTACTGAGTCCTCATTGATTTTGTTTTGTCTATTCTTTGTTTTGTCTATTAGTGGGTACTTTCTATTGCTGTGCCATTAAGTTCACTGACTTTCATTTTCCTTCAGTCTCTAATATGTTAATCCCATCCTGAAAGTTTTGGTTCAGATTTTATATTTTTTCTTTCTAGTCATTCTTTTTGGTTCTTTTAATATTGTCCAGATCGCTTGCTTCTTCTCATGTCTAGCAATTTGATATCACATACCATAAGTTTTATATTATTGAGTGCTGGATTTTGTTTTATTCTCTTTAAGTATTTTGGATGTTGTTCTAGAAGGCAGTTAAGTTATGTGTGACCTAGTTTGATCATTTTAAAACTTCATTTATTAATATTTTAGAGTGGATCTCAGCCCACCATATTTCAACAGAATGATTTCAATAATGTTACTTTATGCTAGCTGATTGGAACTTAAACAATTCACATCCTTTTATGAGGTCTAAAACAATTTTGGCTTAACATTTCTCAGCAGATTTTTGTCCTTAGAATTTGGTTTTTTTTTTTTAGTCAGGCTTATGTAGTTTTACCCCATGCATGCACAGGTTTGTACTGGACCATATTGATTTCTGAAGTTCTTTCTTGACAGCTTTTAAATCTCTCACACTATGCACTGTAAACTGCAGCAATCTCAGCCTCCCCACTCTCCACTGTCTCTCAGGGATCATGATTCGGTACCCATTTTCCAATCTCTGAAAATAGTTGTCTTATGTATTTTTTTCTGGTTTTCCAGTTATTTTAGGCAAGAGGATAAATTCAGACCCAACTACGAGTCTTAATAATTGTTACTGATCTATCTTCCATCTCATTAGTTCTATTTTCAGCTATGTATATATGCTGCTAAAAACCTTCTATTGAGTTATTATAGCTCCAGAATATTGACGTTATTCTATTTATTGATTCCATTTTGTGTGAAATAGTCCAGAGAGTTTTTTCTTGAGAGTATTACTCAAAGATATCTTAAAATTCAATGTCTCAATTTTTGCATTTCATCATCTGTGGACCTCTTTCTTTCGGTTATTTCTTTCTTTCTGGGATTTTGTTGATTTATTCCTGTCTCCTAGCATGCATGGTAATTTTTCTAAATTGAAATTTAAATACAGAGTATGAAGACTTAAAAGCTCTGGATGACATTATAATATTTTCTTTAAGTGGGCCATTTCAGTAGGACAGATCATCTTTGTCTTATTAGGAATCAAGATGATTTGAGACTGGGTTTCAAAATTTGTGAAACCTTTCTTCTAGAACATTACCCTTATGGGTTCTCAAGTTCCAGGGTTTTGAGGGGATCCCTCCTTCTTTTCAGGACTTAACCTCCTATTTTTGTCTCCACAGCATTGTAAAATTACAGACAAGAAAACACAATAATTTTTAAAAATGCTTATTCTCCTTGATTTCAAAGCTTTCTGCCTTATGAAGTTTAGAAATCTGAAAATTCCTCAAGAGAAAGTGTTACTGAATATCAATTTCACCTCAATATCTTTTCCTTTTTTTTTTTTTTTTTTTTTTAACAGAGTCTCACTCTGTCGCCAGAGTGCAGTGGCGCAATCCTGGCTCACTGCAATCTCTGCCTCGCGGGTTCAAGGAATTCTCCTGCCTCAGTCTCCTGAGAGGCTGGGACTAAAGGGGTATGCTACCACGCCCAGTTAATTTTTGTATTTTTAGTAGAGATGGGGTTTCACCATGTTGGCCAGGATAGTCTCGATCTCCTGATCTCGTGATCCATCCACCTTGGCCTCCCAAAGTGCTGGGATTACAGGCATGAGCCACAGCACCCGGCCTATTTTCCTTTTTATTAAGACTTTAGCCTTTCACAACCTGACTCTTTTGGTTTCTCTACAATGCCTTTAAGCAGCTACTTTTTGCATCGTGAGCTTTTATTTCATTCTCCATGCAAAGCTTATTGTTGTAATAGGATTTGTTTTATAGCTCAAGAAAAAAAATCAGTATATGTTTTATAGTCTTTTAGGCTATAAGATAAATATTTTTATACATGACATATCTATTACTTAGATTATTAGTTTCTTGTAGTCAAAGACTCTGACTCATTATCTTTGGTTGTTCAGGGACTGAACAATTATTAATGTTTTGGTTGCACTTTTTATCCCCACTCCAGACTCCACACATACAAAAAAAGTCCTGTCTTCATAATTCTCTTCTGAACTCCTGCAGACATCTCTACTTGCTGTTTTCCTGATTGCTAGTATCATCCTTCTCTTCTATCCCATGATATGTCCCTGATCTACTTAAAACACTGTTTTAAAATACTTTAGGAAGTTTTTTATTTCCTGGCCCTAAACAACTGTGATCAGAGCATAATCTAACATACTATCAGACCTCAGCAAACATATTCTTGATGTTCTGTGCCAAATCAAATGCTTTAAGTGAAGTCAGTACTATATTCTCTTCCTCAGACAGACTTTGAGTCCCTTGACAGCAGAAGCTATCCCTTAACGTCTATTCCCTTACTGATGTGAGTTCAGCACCATGTACACAACAGAGGTTTGATACATGTGGATTTGGTCATCTGTAAACCTCGAAAAGGAGACTCAATTATTTTTTAGTTGAGTGGGCATAACTGTTCTCATTTGGCTCTGATTTCCAAACCATTATAATCAGAAAACATGGATATTCAGTTAAAGCAGTGCCTTCCAGCCCATGACACACACTTGAAAACTTACTGTGCCACTGAGGAATTCATTAAAAAATATTGCTAACTATTTTGAAAAGACATATCGCACATCAATCAAGATTTAAATCCAAAATATTAGGTCAAAAACAACAGAAAGAAAAATTAATACTCTTCTGAGGATGCAAAAATAGAAATGGATTTGCATTTAATATAAAGCTCCTTATTTTTATCACCTTGGAGTTTGTTCTAGAAAACATTCAATAATCTAGGTTATTATTTTCAACATGTTTATCAATAAAGAAAGAATCTTGCCTTTCAATACTTTACCATAACATAGTTAAGAAAAATTCACCAATAATTTAAGCAAAATGGAGACTTTCCAATCACTTAATCTTACCATGAATGCTTGCATTTATTTTCCTATCCCTAGAATCTGTTCTCTAGCCAGAAGATATCTACCTTTTAATACAACTTGTTGGTAATCTCTGAGGGAAAGTAATATCCAAAAATGTTAGTCTTTATGTCTAAGTATTTTTAAGCATTGAAATTCACAGTAAATAAACCTTTAATCAGCAATAACACTTAAGAAACATTAAAGTCCACACATGGAGAGTAAAATATCAGCATCACTCTCACACCATATGTAAATACTGGTTGAAGCAATTCCTACTACTTCACTTAACAATCAGAATGTTCTGGATCTACTGAAATTCTACCTTTTATATATCAGAATAAAAACATATGGATTTTTTAAAAATTACATTTGTCTTTAATGATTAGCAAATATGCCCTTTCTGACTGTCACTTTTATCTAATTCAGCATTATTTTCCTAGCATAAATCAAAAAATAACAAAAATAAAAGATGAAAACACCTGCACAAAACAGTGTTCAGTCCAACTAGTAGACAAAAAGAGAGAAAGAAAAAGGAAAAAAAAAGTAAACATGGCACAGTAGGAGAATAAAGCTTCTGGGGAAAGAAAGCAAAGCTGTGTGACAGATGGAAAGGTCTCAATGGATGAATGGTACTACTACAAATAAGTAGCAGGCAGCCAGAGGGAATCAAATAATGATTATGGAAGAAAAATGAGGGTTAAAAAAGATGAAAAGAATGTTTTGACTCAAGCTAAAGATTCTATGTTAATAAAATTTCCTATTTTTAAAATATATTTAATTACACATCCACAAAAGATAGAAAATAATTCATGTCAAATAGGGTAGACAGCTGACAAGTGAACCAGTGTGGACAATGTAAAAAGCTCAACATGTCCTTGGAGAGGAAGGAATGCATTCCACAATTTGTACTGGCATGCCCCCAAACCTGAACAGATTACTTTCTGACGATCAATATCTGTAACCACCAGAGGCCTGTTAGAGAGTTTTTTAAAAATCAGCTTCAAAGAGACTTGGTCCCCAGCTTACATTTTATTTTTGCCAGTGGGTGCTGAGGTAAGAGTTTTGGACAAGGCTCATTTTTCTTCTCTTTATAGGGCTGTGAATTGAATATGAAGCAACCTAACATGTTCTCAGGCTCTAGTCAGCCAGATTCTGGCCCTGTTTATAGATGCTGTAAAAGAGGACTAGCCTCCCTCACCAACTTGAAATCAGCCTGTGTACAATCAACTCATGATAAAAATTGGCCACACTTTAGCTGGGTTTCCAATCGTAGATGTTGATTCTTCAATCTGATTTTAACCTAAGGCCAAGTATAAGTGGAGTGTTTTTGTTTTTTTTTTTAATTAAGTGGTGTTACAGTTACTTTACTTGAAAACTAGAATACTTTCTTTCTTCCTATTTATATAATATGCTTAAATATTGGTGAATTGAAGCAATAGTTTTCTTAACATCTTTCTGCCCATAATGAAATAATTAAAAATCTATTTCTAACAGTACAGCAAATTAAAAACAAGCAACAAACAAAACTCATAATTACCCTGTTTTACCAAGTGTAAAACACTTACTAAAATCTAGAACAACTCTTTCCAAAATATATTCTGCAGCACTGTCATTTGAGATCCACTCCTATTAAAAAAATTTGCACAATGTTATATTTGGGCATTCTATACATTCGACCCTCCTCTCAGCAACTAACAAGAGACACAATCAAGTAAATTTGAGAGGTCTCAAAACAAATGAAACTATTTAGCTTTGTTTAGTCAAGATTTTCTCAAATTCATTTGAATCAGAAGCTATTTAAAATTCTGCAGAACTTTAAGGTACATATATCTGGAGTTGTTTGCCAAGATTCTATCTTGAGCTTCATTCGTTTGATAATTTCTCCTTGGCTAAAATAATTTTTTCTAAGTATTGAAGATGAACAGTACTCCTGAGAAGGCAGAGAATGAGATTTCTCCTACATCTCATTTAATAGCCACAATTTGCCTATCTGAACAGAAGTTCACAAGATAGAGTACAACGGAGCGGGAAGAGAAAAGCCTCCCTTATTATAAAGCTGCATCTTACTTGACTCTGCTCAATGCTTCTCCACTTCCGAGTAACAGTATTATTAAAAGCAAACTCAAGGATGATGGATGAAAAGAACAATTTGTAGCCTTTCGTCACAGAGTTCTAACATTTCAACATTGTTGGTAAGTATAGAGAGTAATGAAATTATTGAAGACTTAAATACAAGGATTAGGAAAGGTTCTGAAATGAGTTGCTGGAGAAATTTCAAAATGGAAAGCTGATTAATGCACAAAATGCAAATGAACTCTTATGATCAATAAACAAAAGTATATAATATCTGGATTGTGATACTTAAAGTAGGTAAATAATGAATCTGAGAGGCTCCATATTTAAAAAAATAAAATGGCAACATTTTATAAATTTTAAATTATTTATCCTTTATCTTTTATATCACTATTCCCAGTAGATGTTTCCTAAAATTTTGGGCAAATAAAGTAAATTACTAGAACATTGAATATGATATTTCATACTTGAACATTCCTAATGCAAATTATCATAATAAAGGTTCTGAAAAGGCCTGCAATGCAGAAGGTATTTAAGTTTTGCTTAATTGAATTTTCCTCCAACCTAATTGACCAAAGACCCAAGTTTACCTAGTAAACCTATTAATGTCACAGGGCTTACTTTGGGAAATAATTAAAACTGTTTCTTACAACAGATTATGTTCATAAAGCTATGAAAATGTAGAAAAGTTTACAATGCTTGCGAGAGTGATGGATGGCAATATATTAAAGCAGTATTTCTCAAAGTGTGATCTAGGAAGTCCTAGGCATCCCTAAGATACTCTCAGAGAATCCATGAGTTCAAAGATCTTTTAGTAATACTAAAATGTCATTTTCACTTTCACCTTCATTGTCTCACAGATGTACAGAGACATGGTCTAGAGCCCGTAAAACATGTAATAATGTCATCACTCTGACTGATAACGAAAAGAGTACTTGGATATTTTGTATTTTTAAAATCTTTAGTTTTGATTTCTAATACAAATATTGCTAGATATAACCTACATTAACAAAAGCTTTTTGGAGTGCTCAATACATTTTAACGGTTAAAGGGGGTCCTAAAACCCAAAAGTTTGAGAACACTATTTGAAACTAAACATAGGTTTGGGTGCTATTTTAAAATGGTGGGGAGCCTACCATGGAGTCTAAAAGTTTACTTTCAAAGGTTACCTCTTGGGATTTTAATAGCCTTTGGATCAATGAAAGAAGAGTTTCTATGTATGGTAAACTTCAGCATTTCCAATATGACAATAAATTATATTTGTGCAGAATTTAAAAAGTATTAGTATGAGCAAAAAGAGAAGTGCATTTTAGCTAGCTTTTTCTTTAGTATTTTATTTTGTGTCAGGCACTAAGCTGGGTAAATCTGAATGAACTAGTTTGTACTCTGACCTTATGGTGATAAAATGTATATGACCTTAATTACAGGTACAAAAATGTGTGCCTAAACCTATAGTTCTTAAAAATAACAACTTGCTGATGGGTATGGTGGCATACACATTTAGTCCCAGCTACAGCTAAAGCAGAAGGATCACTTGAACCCAGGTGTTAGAGGCCAGCCTGGACAGCACAGCAGAATCCTCATCTGTAATAATAATAATGATAATAATAATAATTTGATGAAAATAATTACTTTTAAAAATAACAAATTTAAATGATGAATAAGAAAGCACCATAAAACAGACTGATTTGTCTTATATAATTTATCATTCTAGTCTGACTAGAGATGGTTTAGTAAGTTTTTTGTATGTTATTATTGTCCACTATTCTCAAACAACCTGCTTCATGGCATGAGTCCCTCATGGCTACATCCTCCTTTTAGACTAGTCATTTACTTGATGAAAATTAGATTAGAAAGAAGCTGTTCTACTAAGACTACCATCTACAAATTTCTTAAACATGTATCTGATTATTAAAATAAAGTCCATGTTTAGGAATTATCAGACAACCTGTGTAAAGCCATAGAAAGAGTAGTATCACATAAGAATTCTATTGGCTATATTAACATTGAGAGATCATTCATTTGAAAAATATTAAGTAAGTATGCCCTTGTATGCCAGGCACTAGGCTAGATTCTGAAAACACATTGATAATGCACATTATCAAGGGTCCTGCTATCATTAGGTTTTAACTGAGGACACACACACAAAATTAAGTTTCACGGTCATGCTACACTATTACTTGAACAGTTAGTATCTAATATTGGGACATTAGAGTAATATTCCCTCTAAATATGACATCTAATTGAGACATGAAGCGTTATGAGGAGTTATTGTGGCATAAAACATGGTGAAGAGTGTATAAATGCCAATAAGTAAAGAGAAACATGGTATGATCAAAGAACTGACAGAAGTAACAACAGCAGGATTATGGAATATGTGTGAAGGCTGGGGTGGGGGCTGAAAAAAAGGTAGACTTAAGGAAAAATCTCACCCTGCAGGTCATGTTAAGGAAGTTGGATTTCATTCTGAGAGCAACTAAAGTCATTGCAAGGTTTTAAGTAATATAGTAGTATTATCAAGTTTGGGTTTCAGAACAATCACTCGGGCTACTTTTTGGAGAATAATTAGGAAGAGGACAAGATTGGAGGGAAATGAATCAATTAGAAGAGACAAAAATCATACGACCTAAACTGAGATAAGAATGGAGATGAGAAGACAACTTTAAGATTTACTCAGAATGTTGAATCAATAAAAATTAGTGGTGGATATTAAAGGGAGAGGAAAAATGAAAGAACAGGCATGTTTTGGACATGGGCCTTTGAGAAAGGAAAATAGGTAGCAGAATATCTAAAGAAAAAGATGAAGAGCTGAGTTTGAAGTGACTCTCAGAAATGCAGAAATGCTCAATACAGGCAATTGAACATTCAGATGTAGAAATAAGAAAAGATGCTCAAATCTGCAACTAAGAAATGTGGGCCTCACTGGCATGGGAATAGTAAGCAGTGGAAGTATTTGAGATCTCTCTGGGAAACAGAGTGTGGGGTGAAAATAGGGGAGGTCCCAGTACTGAGCTTACAGTACACCAATATGGTAATTGATTATATGATAATAATTTTCATTTTTTATCATTTCAGCTTTATTTTATATTACATCAAAATTACATTTCTGAAACTTTCTGGAGACCATAAAACATTCGCTTTCAAAAAATTACCCTCGTTGCCTATAGTATCTCCTCCATAGACATATTTTACCTGTGCTTTATGATTTCTTTTATTTTTATTATACTTTAAGTTTTAGGGTACATGTGCACAACGTGCAGGTTTGTTACATACATATACACGTGCCATGTTGGTGTGCTGCACCCATTAACTCATCATTTAACATTAGGTATATCTCCTAATGCTATCCCTCCCCCATCCCCCCACCCCGCAACAGGCCCCAGTGTGTGATGTTCCCCTTCCTGTGTCCACGTGTTCTAATTGTTCAATTCCCACCTATGAGTGAGAATATGCGGTGTTTAGTTTAGGTTTTTTTTTTTTTTTTTTGAGACAGAGTCTCGATGTCACCCAGGCTGGAGTGCAGTGGCACGATCTCAGCTCACTGCAGGCTCCACTCCCTGGGGTTCATGCCATTCTCCTGCCTCAGCCTCCTGAGTAGCTGGGACTATAGGCGCCCACCACCTTGCCCGGCTAATTTTTTGTATTTTTAGTAGAGACGGGGTTTCAATGTGTTAGCCAGGATGGTCTCGATCTCCTGACCTCGTGATCTGCCCGCCTTGGCGTCTCAAAGTACTGGGATTACAGACGTGAGCCACGGCACCCGGCCTGGTTTTTTGTCCTTGTGATAGTTTGCTGAGAATGATGGTTTTCAGCTTCATCCATGTCCCTACAGAAGACATGAACTCATCATTTTTTATCGCTGCATAGTATTCCATGGTGTATATGTGCCACATTTTCTTAATCCAGTCTATCATTGTTGGACATTTGGGTTGGTTCCAAGTCTTTGCTATTGTGAATAGTGCCACAATAAACATACGTGCACATGTGTCTTTACAGCAGCATGATTTATAATCCTTTGGGTATATACCCAGTAATGGGATGGCTGGGTCAAATGGTATTTCTAGTTCTAGATCCCTGAGGAATCGCCACACTGACTTCCACAATGGTTGAACTAGTTTACAGTCCTACCAACAGTGTAAAAGTGTTTCTATTTCTCCACATCCTCTCTAGCACCTGTTGTTTCCTGACTTTTTAATGATTGCCCTTCTAACTGGTGTGAGATGGTATCTCATTGTGGTTTTGATTTGCATTTCTCTGATGGCCAGTGACGTTGAGCATTTTTTCATGTGTCTTTTGGCTGCATAAATGTCTTCTTTTGAGAAGTGTCTGTTCATATCCTTTTCCCACTTGTTGATGGGGTTGTTTGTTTTCTTGTAAATTTGTTTGAGTTCATTGTAGATTCTGGATATTAGCCCTTTGTCAGATGAGTAGATTGCAAAAATTTCCCCCATTCTGTAGGTTGCCTGTTCATTCTGATGCTAGTTTCTTTTGCTGTGTGGAAGCTCTTTAGTTTAATTAGATACCAGTTGTCAGTTTTGGCTTTTGTTACCATTGCTTTTGGTGTTTTAGACATGAATTCCTTGCCCATGCCTATGTCCTGAATGGTACTGCCTAGGTTTTCTTCTAGGGTTTTTATGGTTTTAGGTCGAACATTTAAGTCTTTAATCCATCTTGAATTAATTTTTGTATAAGGTGTAAGGAAGGGATCCAGTTTCAGCTTTCTACATATGGCTAGCCAGTTTTCCCAGCATCATTTATTAAATAGGGAATCTTTTCCCCATTTCTTATTTTTGTCAGGTTTGTCAAAGATCAGATAGTTGTAGATATGTGGCATTATTTCTGAGGGCTCTGTTCTGTTCCATTGGTCTATATCTCTGTTTTGGTACCAGTACTATGCTGTTTTGGTTACTGTAGCCTTGTAGTATAGTTTGAAGTCAGGTAGCATGATGCCTCTAGTTTTGTTCTTTTGGCTTAGGATTGACTTGGCAATGAAGGCTCTTTTCTGGTTCCACATGAACTTTAAAGTAGTTTTTTCCAATTCTGTGAAGAAAGTCATTGGTAGCTTGATGGGGATGGCATTGAATCTATAATTACCTTGGGCAGTATGGGCATTTTCATGATATTGATTCATCCTACCCATGAGCATGGAATGTTCTTCCATTTGTTTGTATCCTCTTTTATTTCGTTGAGCAGTGCTTTGTAGTTCTCCTTGAAGAGGTCCTTCACATCCCTTGTAAGTTGGATTCCTAGGTATTTTATTCTCTTTGAAGCAATTGTGAATGGGAGTTCACTCATGATTTGGCTCTATGTTTGTCTGTTATTGGTGTATAGGAATGCTTGTGATTTTTGCACATTGATTTTGTATCCTGAGACTTTGCTGAAGTTGCTTATCAGCTTAAGGAGATTTTGGGCCGAGACAATGGGGTTTTCTAGATATAACAATCATGTCATCTGCAAACAGGGACAATTTGACTTCCTCTTTTCCTAATTGAATACCCTTTATTTCCTTCTCCTGCCTGATTGCCCTGGCCAGAACTTCCAACACTGTGTTAAATAGGAGTGGTGAGAGAGGGTATCCCTGTCTTGTGCCAGTTTTCAAAGGGAATGCTTCCAGTTTTTGCCCATTCAGTATGATATTGGCTGTGGGTTTGTCATAAATAGCTATTATTTTCAGATACGTCCCATCAATACCTAATTTATAGAGAGTTTTTAGCACGAAGGGCTGCTGAATTTTGTCAAAGGCCTTTTCTGCATCTATTGAGATAATCATGTGGTTGTTGTTGTTGGTTCTGTTTATATGCTGGATTACATTTACTGATTTGCATATGTTGAACCAGCCTTGCATCCCAGGGATGAAGCCCACTTGATTGTGGGGGATAAGTTTCTTGATGTGCTGCTGGATTCGGTTTGCCAGTATTTTATTCAGGATTTTTGCACTGATGTTCATCAGGGATATTGGTCTACAATTCTCTTTTTTCATTGTGTCTCTGCCAGGCTTTCATATCAGGATGATGCTGGCCTCATAAAATGAGTTACGAAGGATTCCCTCTTTTTCTATTGATTGGAATAGTTTCAGAAGGAATGGTACCAGCTCCTCCTTGTACCTCTGGTAGAATTCGGCTGTGAATCTGTCTGGTCCTGGACTTTTTTTGGTTGGTAAGCTATTAATTATTGCCTCAATTTCAGAGCCTGTTATTGGTCTATTCAGAGATTCAATTTCTTCCTGGTTTAGAATTGGGAGGGTGTATGTGTTGAGGAATTTATCCATTTCTTCTAGATTTTCTAGTATATTTGCATAGAGGTGGTTATAGTATTCTCTGATGGTAGTTTGTATTTCTGTGGGATCGGTGGTGAAATCCCCTTTATCATCTTTATTGCGTCTATTTGATTCTCTTCTCTTTTCTTATTAGTCTTGCTAGCAGTCTATCAATTTTGTTGATCTTTTCAAAAAACCAGCTCCTGGATTCATTGATTTTTTGAAGGGTTTTTTGTGCCTCTATCTCCTTCAGTTCTGCTCTGATCTTAGTTATTTCTTGCCTTCTGCTAGCTTTTGAATGTATTTGCTTTTGCTTCTCTAGTTCTTTTAATTGTGATGTTATAGTGTCAATTTTAGATCTTTCCCGCCTTCACTTGTGGGCATTTAGTGCTATAAATTTCCCTCTACACACTGCTTTAAATGTGTCCCAAAGACATGTTGTGTATGTTGTGTCTTTGTTTTCATTGGTTTCAAAGAACATCTTTATTTTTGTCTTCATTTCGTTATGTACCCAGTAGTCATTCAGGAGCAGCTTGTTCAGTTTCCATGTAGTTGAGTGGTTTTGAGTGAGTTTCTTAATCCTGAGTTCTAGTTTGATTGCACTGTGATCTGAGAGACAGTTTGTTATAATTTCTGTTCCTTTGCATTTGCTGAGGAGAGCTTTACTTCCAACTATGTGGTCAATTTTGGAATAGGTGTGGTGTGCTGCTGAGAATAACGTATATTCTGTTGACTTGGGGTGGAGAGTTATGCAGATGTGTATTAGGTCTGCTTGGTGCAGAGCTGAGTTCAATTCCTGGATATCGTTGTTAACTTTCTGTCTCGTTGATCTGTCTAATGTTGACAGTGGGGTGTTAAAGTCTCCCATTATTGTTGTGTGGGAGTCTAAGTCTCTTTGTAGGTCTCTAAGGACTTGCTTTATGAATCTGGGTGCTCCTGTATTGGGTGCATATATATTTAGGATAGTTAGCTCTTCTTGTTGAATTGATCCCTTTACCATTATGTAATGGCCTTCTTTGTCTCATTTGATCTTTATTGGTTTAAAGTCTGTTTTATCAGAGACTAGGATTACAACCCCTGACTTTTTTGTTTTCCATTTGCTTGGCAGATCTTCCTCCATCCCTTTATTTTCAGCCTATGTGTGTCTCTGCATGTGAGATGGGTTTCCTGAATACAGCACACTGATGGGTCTTGACTCTTTATCCAATTTGCCAGTCTGGGTCTTTTAATTGGAGCATTTAGCCCATTTACATTTAAGGCTAATATTGTTATGTGTGAATTTGATCCTGTCATTATGATGGTAGCTGGTTATTTTGCTCATTAGTTGATGCAGTTTCTTCCTAGCCTCGATGGTCCTTACAATTTGGCATGTTTTTGCAGTGGCTGGTACTGGTTTTTCCTTTCCATGTTTAGTGCTTCCTTCAGGAGCTCTTGTAGGGCAGGCCTGGTGGTGACAAAATCTCTCAGCATTTGCTTGTCTGTAAAGTATTTTATTTCTCCTTCACTTATGAAGATTAGTTTGGCTGGATATGAAATTCTGGGTTGAAAATTCTTTTCTTTATGAATGTTGAATATTGGCCCTCATTGTCTTCTGGCTTGTAGAGTTCCTGCCAAGAGATCAGCTGTTAGTCTGATGGGCTTCCCTTTGTGGGTAACCTGACCTTTCTCTCTGGCTGCCCTTAACATTTTTTCGTTCATTTCAACTTTGGTGAATCTGACAATTATGTGTCTTAGAGTTCCTCTTCTCAAGTAGTATCTTTGTGGCATTCTCTGTATTTCCTGAATTTGAATGTTGGCCTGCCTTGCTAGGTTGGGGAAGTTCTCCTGGATAATATCCTGCAGAGTGTTTTCCAACTTGGTTCCATTCTCCCTGTCACTTTCAGGTACACCAATCAGACATAGATTTGGTCTTCTCACGTAGTTCCATATTTCTTGGAGGCTTTGTTCGTTTCTTTTTATTCTTTTTTTCTCTAAACTTCTCTTCTCGTTTCATTTCATTCATTTGATCTTCCATCACTGATACCCTTTCTTCCAGTTCATCGAATAGGCTACTGAGGCTTGTGCATTCATCACATAGTTCTCGTGCCATGGTTTTCAGCTCCATCAGGTCCTTTAAGTGCTTCTCTGCATTGGTTATTCTAGTTAGCCATTCATCTAATTTTTTTCAAGTTTTTCAACTTCTTTGCCATGGGTTTGGACTTCCTCCTTTAGCTCGGAGAAGTTTGATTGTCTGAAGCCTTCTTCTCTCAACTTGTCAAAGTCATTCTCCGTCCAGCTTTGTTCCGTTGTGGTGAGGAGCTGTGTTCCTTTGGAGGAGGAGAGGCGCTCTGATTTTTAGAATTTTCAGTTTTTCTGCTCTGTTTTTTCCTCATCTTTGTGGTTTTATCTACCTTTGGTCTTTGATGATAGTGATGTACAGATGGGGTTTTGGTGTGGATGTCCTTTCTGTTTGTTAGTTTTCCTTCTAACAATCGCGACCCTCAGCTGCAGGTCTGTTGGAGTTTGCCAGAGGTCCACTTCAGACCCTGTTTGCCTGGGTATCAGCAGTGGAGGCTGCAGAACAGCGGATATTGCTGAACAGCCAATGTTGCTGCCTGATCGTTCCTCTGGAAGTTTTGTCTCAGGGGAGTACCTGGCCATGTGAGGTGTCAGTCTGCCCCTACTGGGGGGTGTCTCCCAGTCAGGCTACTCGGAGGTCAGGGACCCACTTGAGGAGGCAGTCTGTCCATTCTCAGATCTCAAGCTGTGTGCTGGGAGAACCACTACTGTCTTCCAAGCTGTCAGACAGGGACATTTAAGTCTGCAGAGGTTTCTGCTGCCTTTTGTTTGGCTATGCCCTGCACTCAGATGTGGAGTCTACAGAGGCAGGCTGGCCTCCTTGAGCTGTGGTGGGCTCCACCCTGTTCAAGCTTCCCGGCTGCTTTGTTTACCTACTCAAGCCTCAGCAATGGCGGGCACCCCTCCCCCAGCCTCACTGCTGCCTTGCAGTTTGATCTCAGACCGCTGTGCTAGCAAAGAGCGAGGCTCTGTGGGCATAGCACCCTCTGAGCCAGGTGCGAGATATAATCTCCTGGTGTGCCGTTTGCTAAGACCATCGGAAACGCACAGTATTAGGGTGGGAGTGACCCGATTTTCCAGGTACCATCTGTCACCCCTTTCCTTGGATAGGAAAGGGAATTCCCTGACCCCTTGCACTTCCCCGGTGAGGCGATGCCTTGCCCTGCTTTGGCTCATGCTCAGTGCACTGCACCTACTGTCCTGCACCCACTGTCTGACAATCACCAGTGAGATGAACCCAGTACCTCAGTTGGAAATGCAGAAATCATTCATCTTCTGCGTCGCTCATGCTGGGAGCTGTAGACTGAAGCTGTTCCTATTTGGCCATCTTTGCTTGGGAACCATATGATAATAATTTTCTAACACATCAATATAATTGTCAAATTTTTAAAACATCCTTTATGTACAGCCAATTAAAGTCAAAGGTTTAAGAAAGGCTTCATTTCCCTTGCTTCTTACTTGTATACCCTCCTCCCCTAAGCATGGTGCAGAGCAATCTAGGATCTTGGCGTAGGTAACAGCTGATTCTGTTGAATGCTTACTATATCCCAAACTTATTACTAAGCATATTTTATACATTATCTTGCATATGTAATAGGTTCTATTACTATCTGTATTTTAAATGAAGGCACTGAAATATAAAGTTGTTAAATAACTTGCATATGGTCACATAGTGGTGAAGTTATGAAGCTTAGAAAAAGAAATTGTAAAAGAACTGGAGGAATTCAAAGAAGAGTAGAAAATCAAGGGGTCCCTGTTTTCAAAGGTGTATTTGGAGATCCTGATATTTACATTGAATTGAATCCTGAATGATCCTCACTTTTCCCATTTGTGATTAGACTGTGATGTCCAATGCTACTCTAGAAAGAGTTCCTCCTGGAAACTTTTGTTGTAAAGCTCTCCCCAGATTCCAAGAAATGTGGCCATGTGGTTCAGATGCCTGCATTCTTTATTTCCACATTTATTTCACAGTAGAACCAGTGTTACTTGAAAGTTCTATCCATTAACTCTAGATAGTCCCCCTTATACCACTGGCTAATTCCAGAGACCACTGGAATTCATAGTGAAAAGTGAAATATAAGTGAAAAGAAATGAAGGCATATTCTTATTTCAATGTACCTACTCTGTGATGAGAGTAAGCAGATACTGTGTATCATTTTGTGATCTGATTTTATAGTTATTTTCTACTTGTGTATTTGATATAACAAAGTGTTGTATGACATTATGAATTCTCTCCACGAGGTCATTCTCTGTTCACTGTATATAATTATCCTGGAAGCAGTCAAGTTACAAGAATCTTCTTAGTAACTCTAGACATTAGTTGATAATAATGTAATGTTTATACTTAAATAATTCTTAACCAAATATTGTATACTTAACCAAAATGTCATTTTAACAGAGAAATAAATTTTCAAGCACACAAAAATTTAAGGAGTATACTAACCATGGACTCCTCTTTAAAAAATACAGTGTATTTCGGTTGACTAAGATTAATAAGCATAGATGCCTCAAGAATCATCATATTAAAGAAATAGTGGTAAGATATAATTCAGTTGTAAAAAAAAAAAGAAGTAACATTTTAATGCCAACATCTTATTAACAAAAATTGCAGTGGGTAAGAAGAATATAGTCATAAATTTCATATTAATTTTTTTTATCTTTTAAGGTGGAGATATAGGGGACAGTTGATTGGTATTGTTTCTGACTTCTAGAAGAAGAAATTAAAACATGTAGATAAAAATTTCTAAAAACAAAAAAGCAAGAGGACCTGGTGTGATGGTTCACACCTGTAATCCCAGCACTTTGGGAGACAGAGGCAGGAGGATTGCTTGAGCCCAGGAGTTCGAGGCTAGCCTTGACAACGTAGTAAGACCTCTGTCTCTACAAAAAACCAAAAAATCATCCAGGGGTGCTGGCATACACCTATAGTCCCACCTACTAGAGGCTGAGGTGGGAGGACTGCTTGAGTCTGAGAAGTTGAATCTGTGGTGAGCTGTGGTCATGCCACTGCACTCCATCAAGACACGGTCTCAAAAAAAAAAAAAAAAAAAAGCAAGAATGAAAGAGTCAAGAGTATAAAAAAGAAAGTCTGAAACATGTCAGAAGACAAACATATCAGATATGATGTGTAATGACAGAAAATTTTCTCCTTAGGAAAAACTCAAAAAGGATAGAAAACAAAATTCAGCCATATGATGTTTACCACAGACACATCTAATCAAAAATAGAATGATTTAAAATATTAGAAAAAATAAATATTCATCCAGACAAAGGCTAACAACAGAAAATTAGGAGTGGAGATGAGAAATAGGGCTACATTTTATGTTTAAGACACTAACCACAATGCATACACTATTGTTCTCTTATTCTGGAATTCTGAGGATAGAGCAAGTAAGAAGGTGGATCTGAAGAAGCCAAGAAGACAGGACAAGAAAAGTTCAGTGGCCATCAGTTCAAACATTAGAGAGGATTGAAAATAGCTCCCTGGACTATAGTGAGGAACATGACAACTGAGAACCCCATGCCTCTTGTCCTTGATGTTCCTCTCTCTAAATTAGACTGCTGAAGGAGAGAAGTTCTGAGCTAGAACTACAATTCTGGTATTTATTGTATTATGGCCTATGACAGAAAGTCCAGTTATGGAAAAAAGTTCTATTTATTATTCACCTCAGTTTGTAAATTATAATTAATACCATCTAAATACTAGTCTAGATGTTGCACTGAAGGTATTTTTTAGATTTGATTAACATCTAATTAACATCTAATCTAATCTAAAAAATATCTTCACTGCAACATTTAGACTAATATTTGACCGAATATCTTGGAATCATGGCCCAAATATGACATGTAAAATTATATATATAATTGACATATAAAATTAACCATTACAGAAAGCAAAAAGAATTTTGCAAAAGCATCAAAAGTCAATATAATAAAACCTAATATAAAGGCTAGTATCTCAGAAACTGAACCTCAGAATGAGTAGTAAAATAATAATAAAACATACCAATAACACTAATAGTTCCTTGTAATTGATAGCGGCAGGAGGCAGACAAATTCCTAAGCAGACAGGGGAGGGTCCCTGGTGAAACCTGACCTTCAAGCCATATACAGCCTGAAGCCTGAAAATCAAGCTGCCAGTTCCAGGTAAAGTCCCAGAGCAGAGTAAGAACTTCCTCAATACCTTTTGTCCAATCAAATGGTGCTTTTTCCAGGCCTACCCACAGATCAATCAGCACTCACTCCCCTATTCTGAGCCCATAAAAGCTCCAGACTGAGCCACATGTGGAGACTACCCGTCTTCAGGTAGAGGCTACCCACTTCAGGTCCTCTCTCCACTAAGAGTTGTTCTGTGGCTCAATAAATCTCTTCTCCACCTTCTCACTCTTCGGTTGTCAACGTAACTTCATTCTTCTAGGACATGGAACAAGAACCCAGGACCTACCAAAGAAGCTGTAACACTGTAGTCTTCCCACTTTCTGCCGGTGCCAGGTGGCTGTCCCACATGACAGGAAGCAGCTGTGGGGCTGGGTCAGCCCAGGAGCCCCGGGCTGGAGTGGGATAGCAGGATGGAATGAGCTGTAACACGAGCAAGCTGAAACATGTTCCTGGCCAGCCCACCAAGCTTAGGGTGGTGACACACACCCAATCACCAGAGTGTGAGACAAGAGCTGTGACCCTCTGGGGGCCCAGACCTTGGGGCTCCCTCAGACAGCACTGGGACACAATGTAACACCCCCTTGGGGCTCCATGGTTGCTGGCGTCTCCAAGTTTTCAGGCACCACCTCGCTCCCCTCATCCAGATGCTGACGCCCAAGGCGGAAGCCACTTGAGGCACACCTGGGCCAGCCACAGCCCCCCTCATTGCTCGCACCTGTGCTAGTGCTCCTGGCTGTGTGCTATGGCTGGATCCCACGCCCACTTGCTCACACACTCTTTGCTGCTTCACGTCTGGCTCACCTGCAGCAGGCGTGGTAGCTGGGCCAGTAGTGTGAGCTGAGCATAGCCTGCCGGGCTGAGTTGGTGCAGCCAGCCCAGTGGTTGTGAGTGAAACTCAAGCAGAGGCCCTGCTGGCCACAGAGTTTTCTGGCTGGAGAAGAGGCACAGAAAAAAATCCTGTGTCACAATTATATAGGATTTTTTAAAACTTTCAAAACATTTTCATAAGTTGGTTTAAAATATCTGATAATTAGATATCTAAGGAAGAAGTTCTAACCATTTCTTTGCATACGAACGCAAGGCTATGCATTTAATTCAACTCGTAAGAATGTGTCTCATCTTACTTTCATAGCATGAATTATGAAGGGAAAGGTTTATCTAATTGATCAGAGGTAGAAACATAAAGATTAGATAATATCTCCAATGTCTCTTAGCAGAGAGGATTTAAGCCCAAATATTCTGTTGAAGAAGTTTTTGTTCAACTCCGCCTCCCAGTTCTCTCCATGAAAATATCCAGACATTAAAGCAAGGTAGGCATGGCAATCAAGTCAACAAAGCATTTTTGAACAAGTATTGCATTGAGAATACGAAGAATAATAAGAAATAAATGATCTTTCATCTTGGGAACTGTGTAATCCACTACAGGAGATAAGCGGGTAGCTGGGTACTAGAGATTTGAAGAGGAAAAAATGTAACTTGGCCTGGGTGGGCTCAGAAAAAAAAATATTGGAAGAGATTCTGAGTGTTAATTGTAGGCAACTGTTGGAGAAATAGTTGGAGAAAGGTAGTGCCAGAAGGAAAGATATCTAGGCAGAAAGAATAGCATGAACAATGGCATGGTGAGTATAGAGCGAGAGAGTACAATCAGTTCTAGATGCGAAAAGACAAGTGGATGTACAGAGTGGGGAAAGTTAAGGCTGGATAGGTTTGTGGGTGGGGAATAGAAATTTTTGAGTGTGATAAACTGACAGAAAGTCAGTGAAAAATATGAAGAACACAGATTTAGACCTTAGCTACTTTTTTCCTGTAGCATTGCAGAAAAGATATTTGCAGGGGAAAAGACTAGAGACAGGAAGACCATTTAACAGGTTTTGCAGTTATTATATTATGAGCAATTGTAGTAGCTCAAACAGATGGAAAGCACTTCTAATCTGCTGGCTTATATACTGAACCCAAATTGAAGTTTCCCCATCACTCCTAAAAGCTGTCTTCCTAGGGGAAGTATACGTAGAGAGGCCAGCAGGGGAATTAAAATAGTGAATTACACAATTTCAGGCAATAACTTACTGGTTACCAACATGATGATTTTGGACCTCACTAAGAAGTGAACAGATTCTCACAAGAGAATTATCAAAAATGAGCATAGAGCTGAACAATTAAAGCTAACTGATACTTGGTGAAACTGATTTGGTATAGACATTGGGTAGAAATTTTTAAATTATAAGTTGCATTAAAGAATTAAGAGGATAAATCATTCATAAGGTATCAGCAAACTATAAAAATAACTTTAGTGAAATAAACACATTCTTAATATAAAATAGGATGAGTAGCCAAATATAAATTTTAATAGATGCAAACATACCCATCTAATTCCTGAAATAGGTCACCCTATAAAACTGGTTCCCTGTAGTCATATTCTAGACTTAAAAATTAAAAAAGAAAAAAGAAGCAAAAGGAGGTACTTACCACCTAGATTCAACTTGGCAGTCTCACTAAGAAATACCAAAATTAGTACTAACTAATTCAGGCTACTAACTAGAAGAAACATGAAAAATTTTGAGAGGAAAATACTTGTGTCTGTTATTGCTCCCCTGACAAAATGGGTCTGAAATGACATAAACAGAGCCACAGCAAAGTCTGAAGGAAATAAATAGGTACAAATAAATGGTCACTCCTGTCTATTTTATCATGGATTCAGCCCAAGACGAATTACGTGAAGTGTATTTCTAAGGAAGCTCTAGATTCAAGAGGGCATTAAGTTAGAAATCACGTTAACAGTAAAAAGTGCATAAGTAGAATCCCACGTAAGAATCTCCTAATACTTTAAACTTTCTCCATGAGAAAGTGCATGTGCACATAAACTTCTAGGGAGCTAACAAATATTTCAAGCACAACCATGGAATCTATAATCTGTAACCTATAATCCAAATACTCCATATTAAAAACCCACAGATGTAAGCAAACTAGGACTAGAGGGGAACTTCTTCAACTGGATGCGGAATATCCACCAAAAACCTAGATTGTCAAAAGGCAAAAATATCTCCTCTCACCTCTCTTTTTCAATGTCTTACTGGAAGTCCTAGCTAATGCAATAAAACAAAAAAATAAAATAAAGGGTATATAGACTGCGAAGAAAAAAAATTCAGTTGTCTTTGTTTGCAGACATGATTTTCTATGTATAAAATTCAAGAGTCAACAACAACAAAAAAAAACTGTAACTAATAAGAGATTATAGTGGGGTTGAAGAAAACAGGTAAAAGAAAAGAAAATAGGTAAAAATCTATCAAAATATAAATAGAATTATATGAAGGAAACTACAAAACTCAGATGAAAGCAACCAAAGAACTAAATAAATGGAAATATGTTGCATGTTCATGGTTAGGAAGACTCAATATTGTCAAGATGTCACTTCTTCCAAAATTGATTATAGATTCAATGCAATCTCAATCATAATCTCAGCAACGATAAGCCAAAAGACTAAGAATACCCACAATACTGAAGAATAAGAACAAAGTTGAAGGGCAGCCACTACCCCAACTCAGGACTTACTATTAAACCGTAGTTATCAAGACAATGTTGTATTGGTAAAAGAACAGATAACACATCAATGGAACAGAAAAGAGAGCTCAGAAAGAGATCCACATAAGTATAGTCAGCTGATCTTGGACAAAGAAGCAAAGGCAATGTAATGGAGTAAAGACAGTCTTTTAACAAATGGTACTAGAAAAGCTGCACATCCACATGCAAAAAGGAAAAATGAATATAGACACAGACCTTACATCCTTTCCAAAAATTAACTCAAAATGGATCACAGATCTAAATGTAAAATATAAAACTATAAAACTCCTAGAAGATAATATAGAAGAAAAGCTAGATGACCTTATGTAGGAACACAACATTTAGATACTATACCAAATGTATGATCCATGAAAGAAAAGTTGATAAGCTGGACTTCATTCAATTTAAAATGTCTGCTCTACAAAAAACAGTCAAGAGAAGACAAGCCACAGACTTGCAGTAAATATTTGCACAAGATTGTTGATATAGTTTGGATATATGTCCCTGACAAAATCTCATGTTGAATTGTAATCTCCAGTGTTGGAGGTGAGGCCTGGTGGGAAGTGATTGGATTATGGGGGTAGATCCTTCATGAATAGTTTAGCACCATCTCCTTGATACTGTCCTTGAGATAGTGAGTGAATTTTCATGAGATCTGGTTGTTTAAAAATGTGTAGCACCTCCCCCCAACCCTGCCCCCACTTCTTATTCTTGCTTCTGCCATGTAAGATGTGCCTGCTTCCCTTTGGCTTTCCACCATCATTGTAAGTTTCCTGAGACCTCTCCAGAAGCCAAGTAGATTCCAGCATCATGTTTCCTGTACAGCCTGCAGAACCATAAGCCAATTAAACCTCTTTTTTCTTATAAGTTACCCAGTCTCAGGTATTTATTTATAGTAATTGAAGAACAGACTAACACAACTGTTATCCAAAATATTAAAGAAAACAACCTTAAAACTTAACAATAAGAAAATAAATAGACCAATTTAAAAATGGGCAAAGACCTGAACAAACACTTTGCCAAAGAAGACATACAAATGGTAAATAAGCATATGAAAAGACATCCACATCCTGTCACTAGGGAAATGCCAATTAAAACAAAAATGTGCTACCATTACATGCCTAATAGAATAACCCAAATCCAGAACACTGACAGTAGCAAAAAGCTAGCGAGGATATGGATCTATAGAAACTCTCATTGCTGATGAGAATACGAAATGGCAGAGCAAATTTGGAAGACAATTCGGCAGTTTCTTACAAAATGAAACATACTTTTAACATACCATTCAGCAATTACACGCCTCGGTACTTACCCAAAGAAGTTAAAAACTTATGTTCACTCAGAAATGGTTCATGCATTTTTATGGCAGCTTTACTCATAACTGCCATAACTTGGACACAACCCAAATGTCCTTCAGTAGGTAAATGGATAAATAAACTGTAGTACATCCAGACAAGGCAATATTATTCAGGACTGAAAAAAATCAAGCCATGAAAAGACTTGGAAAAACCATAAATGCATATGATTCAGTGAAAGGAGTCAGTCTGAAAAGACTACAAACCACATTATTCCAGGCATATGACATTCTGGAAAAGGGAAAACCCTGTTGATAGTAAAAAAAGTCAGTGATTGTCAGGGGTTGGTAGGAGGAAGAAATGAATAGAAGAGGAGTATTAGGGCAGGGAAACTATTCTGTACGATACTGTCATAGTGGATACATGTCAGTATACATTTGTCCAAATCCAGTATATATAACGCCAAGAGTGAACCCTAATGTAAACTATGGACTTTGAGTGATGATGATGTATCATACTAGGTTCCTCAGTCATTACAGATACATCATTTTCGTGTTGGAATGGCCATGTGGAGGTTGTGGGTATGTGAGACTCTCTTTACTTTCCGCTTAATTTTCTGTGAACCTAAAACTGCTTTAAAAAATAAAATCTGTTTAAAAAGAAAAAGAACCCCATAGTCTACAAGAAAACAAGAATCACTGGGACAGTTTTAGGAGAATAAATTGTAGGGCAGGTTATGGAATATAGTGAGTTCAATAAGCTAGATACTCTATATCAGAGGCCACGCTCGACTGATTCTCAAACCATAAGATATTAATAAGATAAGATGGTAAGATAAGATAGACAAGATAAGATGCACTTGGATAGAGTAGTAGAACTAAACTAACTGAAAGAAAGTAAAACTTACAGGACTGACAGACTTTATAAGACCTGACAGGCCGGGCACGGTGGCTCATGCCTGTAATCCCAGCACTTTGGGAGGCCGAGATGGGCAGATTACAAGGTCAGGAGATCGAGACCATCCTGGCTAACATGGTGAAACCCCATCTCTACTAAAAATACAAAAATTAGCTGGGCGTGGTGGCAGGCACCTGTAGTCCCAGCTACTCGGGAGGCTGAGGCAAGAGAATGGCGTGAACCCGGTAGGCAGAGCTTGCAGTGAGCTGAGATGGTGCCACTGCACTCCAGCCTAGGGGAGAGTGCAAGACTCCGTCTCAAAAAAAAAAAAAAAAAAAAAGACCTGACAAAAGAATTTTATTACTCTTTCCAGATAAAGATAAATCAAAGCCATATTAAGATTTACAAAAGAGTGAACTCAATAGTTGTCCTTGCATAGCATTCACTGTAACACTTTATAAGTAACTGTTTTCTTAAACCTTATATCAACCTGGTATGATATAGTTACCAATTCATTCCCTTTTACCCTCTGTAAAATTAGAAAACAACGGGTCTCCAGTCTTTCCTGAAAATTCTGTCATGTTATTTATGACATGTTATTTAAGCTTGCCTTCCACTTTCTCTTTTCTAGTTTGAATACAATACAGCCCTATGTATAACTTTGGTAAATGAAAGAAAATAAAAATATTTTAGATAAAAGGTACCCAGAACAGCCCATAATAAAAAGGAAGATCATATATAGTGAGATAATTTACTGATTAAGAAGACCAAGTTTTTGATTACTGGAAAAGTGATTTCTTATTTCTTAGCACATAGCAAGTACACAAAAAATTTCTGAAGAATGAATTAATATACGCTAATAATTTGGAACTCTGCTGTATAAAGACATCATTATCACCATGGCTATAATCAGCATCACCACCATTATCACATTATGGTGTTGATGAAAAGAGTCAAATTCTGTAAAATAGTTAAAGAGGTTTATTCTAAGCCAAATATTAGTGCCCATGACACAGCCCCAGGAGGTCCTGAGAATATAAGCACAAGGTGATTGGATGACAGCTTGGTTTTATACATTTTTGGGAGACATAAGATATCAATCAATACATCAGTATATTCAAGGTATGCATTGGTTCAGTCTGGAAAGGTGAAAGGGCTGGGCTTCCGGGTCACAGTGGGATTCATGGATTCAAAGATTTTCTGATTGGCAATTGGTTGAAAGAGTTACGTTATTATCTACAGATCTGGAATCAACAGAAAGGAGTGTTAAGATAACAAGGGCTGTGGAGACCAAGGTTCTTAAAGCAGATGAAGCCTTCAGGTAGCAGGCTTCAGAAAAAATAGCCATAACTGTCTCCAATTAGTCATAAAAAGGTGCCAGACACTTAGTTAACCTCTTCTACATCAGGAAAAGACCTAGAAAGGGAAGGAGATTCTCTACAGAATGTAAATTTTCCCCACAAGAGATAGCTTTACAGGGGCCATTTCAAAATATGTCTAAGAAATATATTCTGGGGTAAAACACTACATTTTCTTTCATGGACTGCTATTTGTCTTGTGATGCTATACTAAATTTGGTATCTTATTGCTACAAAGAGTCTGTTTTGTCACTCTTAAGATCTCTATTTTAATGTTAATGTTGGTCAATTGTACCTGAATTCCAAAGGGAGGAGACTGTAACAAGGCATGTCTGAACCCTCCTTTCTATCACCACCAGTCTAATTTACCAGGTTTACCTTGGAATGCCCTTGGCCCACAAAAGGGATCTTTTCAGTCATTTGGGGGGCCTAGATTTTGTTTTTGGTTTACTATGCAACTTTATTTCTCATTAGATGCTAGTGTCAACACTTGGCCTCCAACTCCCACAAGAGTTGTAGCATTTTCTCCCCATTGCAATATACTCTAGGGAAACCCATACTCCCAAGAAAAAAAATGGTTTTGTGTAGCAAAAATTCTTGGGTTTTTGTTGTTTGCTTGTTTTTTTGTTTTTATCTTAAAGACAGTGCTTTCAGTATTTTCTCATTAAGCATATATAATATTTGCTTTGGGCTTTTATAGACCATATCAATGTTAGGAAATTTCTTTTATTCTTCAATTGCTAATAGTTTCTGTTTTATGGAATCTTACCAGATGATTTTTTTTGTATCTGAAGATATAATCTTGTAATTTATCTTCCTTAATATGCTGATATTTTAATTACACTAATTGATTTTCTAATATTAAATTATGTATTTCTGGGACAAATACAACATGCCTTTAATGTATGGTTTTTATACATTACAGGATTTGATTTGCTTAGGATTTCTGCATCTATTTCCAGGAGTAATCTGCTTATAATATTTCTTTCTTGTACTGATTTCTCTTGAACTAGTTTGATAAATGTATCTTAAAATGCTTGTAAATTTATTGATATAAAATTACTGATTAGCATCTTAACTTATTTTAATATCTCCTATGTCTGTAGTTATACCCGCTTTTCCATACTAAATATTATGTTGTTATAAGGATCACCTCTTCTTATTTGACAATTTTGCTAAAGTTGGCCTATTTTATTCATTTTTTAAAAATGCTTTATTAAACCTTTCTAGTAAATATTTATTACCTATAATATTGATTTCTGCTTTTATTGCAATTCTTTTCTCCAATCTTTTTTCTATTGTTCTTTTTTCTAACTTATTGTCAGGCCTCTGAGCCCAAGCTAAGCCATCATATCCCCTGTGGCCTGCACGTACACATCCAGATGATCAGTTCCTGCCTTAACTGATGACATTCCAACACAAAAGAAGTGAAAATGGCCTGTTCCTGCCTTAACTGATGACATTGTCTTGTGAAATTCCTTCTCCTGGCTCATCCTGGCTCAAAAGCTCCCCTACTGAGCACCTTGTGACCCCCACCCTGCCCGCCAGAGAACAACCCCCACTTTGACTGTAATTTTCCTTTACCTACCCAAATCCTATAAAACAGCCCCACCCCATCTCCCTTTGCTGACTCTCTTTTTGGACTCAGCCCGCCTGCACCCAGGTGAAATAAACAGCCATGTTGCTCACACAAAGCCTGTTTGGTGGTCTCTTCACACGGACGTGCTTGAAATTTGGTGCCATGACTCGGATCGGGAGACCTGCCTTGGGAGATCAATCCCCTGTCCTCCTGTTCTTTGCTCCATGAAAAAGATCCACCTATGTACGACCTCAGATCCTCAGACCCACCAGCCCAAGGAACATCTCACCAATTTTAAATCAGTTAAGTGGGCTCTTCTTACTCTCTTCTCCAACCTCTCTCACTATCCCTCAACAACTTTCTCCTTTCCACTCTTCAATCTCTCCCTTCCCTTAATTTCCATTCCTTTCATTTTCTAGTAGAGACAAAGGAGACATGTTTTATCAGTGGACCCAAAACTCCGGTGCCAGTCACGGACTGGGAAGGCAGCCTTCCCTTGGTGTTTAATCATTGCAGGGATGCCTCTCTGATTATTCACCCAGGTTTCAGAGGTGTCAGACCACACAGGGACACCTGCCTTGGTCCTTCACCCTTAGCAGCAAGTCCCGCTTTTCTGGGGAAGGGGTAAGTACCCCAACCCCTTCTCTCCATGTCTCTACCCCTTCTCCACCATTCTGGGGGGCAAGAAACCCCCAACCCCTTCCCCTTCACCCTGAGTGGCAAGTCCCGCTTTTCTAGAGGAGGGGCAAGTACCCCAACCTCATATCTCTGTGCCCCAATCCCCTATTTCCACACCCCAACCTCTTATATCTCTGCACCCCAATCCCTTATTTCTGCACCCCAACCTCTTATCTCTGAACCCCAATCCCTTATTTCCATGCCCCAACTTCTTATCTCTGCACTCCGATCCCTTATTTCCATGCCCTGACCTCTTATCTCTGCACCCCAACCCCTTATATCCACACCCCAACCCCTTTCCTGCTTTTCTGGAAGTTAAGAACCCCCAAACCCCTTCCCTCCGTGTCTCTACTCTCTCTTTTCTCTAGGCTTGCTTCCTTCACTATGGGCAACCTTCCACCCTCCATTCCTCCTTCTTCTCCCTTGGCCTGTGTTCTCAAAAACTTAAAACCTCTTCAACTCACACCTGACCTAAAACCTAAATGCCTTATTTTCTTCTGCAATGCCACTTGACCCCAACACAAACTCGACAGTAGTTCCAAATAGCCAGAAAATGGCACTTTCAATTTTTCCATCCTTTAAGATCTAAATAATTCTTGTTGTAAAATGGGCAAACAGTCTGAGGTGCCTGACATCCAGGCATTCTTTTACACATCGGTCCCTTCCTAGTCTCTGTGCCCAGTGCAACTCATCCCAAATCCTTCTTCTTTCCCTCCCACCTGTCCCCTCCATCCCAACCCCAAGCGTTGCTGAGTCATTCTAATCCTTCTCTTCTACAGACCCATCTGACCTCTCCCCTCCTCCCCAGGCTGCTCCTCGCCAGGCTGAGCTACATCCCAATTCTTCCTCAGCCTCCGCTCCTCCACCCTATAATCTTTTCATCACCTCCTCTCCTCACACCTGGTCCGGCTTACAGTTTCGTTCCGTGACTAGCCCTCCCCCACCTGCCCAGCAATTTACTCTTAAAAAGGTGGCTGGAGCTAAAGGCATAGTCAAGGTTAATGCTCCTTTTTCTTTATCCCAAATCAGATAGCGTTTAGGCTCTTTTTCATCAAATATAAAAATCCAGCCCAGTTCATGACTCATTTGGCAGCAACCCTGAGACACTTTATAGCCCTAGACCCTAAAAGGTCAAAAGGCCGTCTTATTCTCAAAATACATTTTATTACCCAATCTGCTCCTGACATTAAATAAAACTCCAAAAATTAAATTCTGGCCCTCAAACCCCACAACAGGATTTAATTAACCTCGCCTTCAAGGTGTACAATATTAGAAAAAAGTTGCAATTCCTTGCCTCCACTGTGAGACAAACCCCAGCCACATCTCCAGCACACAAGAACTTCCAAACACCTGAACCGCAGCGGCCAGGCATTCCTCCAGAACCTCCTCCCCCAGGCGCTTGCTACAAGTGCCAGAAATCTGACCACCAGGCCAAGGAATGCCTGCAGCCCAGGATTCCTCCTAAGCCGTGTCCCATCTGTGCGGGACCCCACTGGAAATCGGACTGTTCAACTCACCTGGCAGCTACTCCCAGGGCCCCTGGAACTCTGGCCCAAGGCTCTCTGACTGACTCCTTCTCAGCTTAGCGGCTGAAGACTGATGCTGCCTGATCGCCTCGGAAGCCCTGTAGATCATCACAGACGCCGAGCTTTAGGTAACTCTCACAGTGGAGGGTAAGTCTGTCCCCTTCTTAATCAATAAGGAGGCTACCCACTCCACATTACCTTCTTTTCAAGGGCCTGTTTCCCTTGCCTCCATAACTGCTGTGGGTATTGACAGCCAGGCTTCTAAACCTCTTAAAACTCCCCAACTCTGGTGCCAACTTAGGCAATACTCTTTTATGCACTCTTTTTTAATTATCCCCACCTGCCCAGTTCCCTTATTAGGCCGAGATATTTTAACCAAATTATTTGCTTCCCTGACTATTCCTTGACTACAGCCGTATCTCATTGCCGCCCTTCTCCACAACCCAAAGCCTCCTTCGCGTCTTCCTCTCGTATCCCCCCACCTTAACCCACAAGTATGGGACATCTCTACTCCTTCCCTGGCAACTGATCACATGCCCATTACCATCCCATTAAAACCTAATCACCCTTACCCTGCTCAATGCCAACATCCCATCCCACAGCACACTTTAAAAGGATTAAAGCCTGTTATCACTCCCTTGTTACAGCACGGGCTTCTAAAACCTATAACTCTCCTTACAATTCCATTTTACCTGTCCAAAAACCGGACAAGTCTTACAGATTAGTTCAGGATCTGCACCTTATCAACCAAATTGTTTTACCTATCTATCCTGTGGTGCCCAACCCGTACACTCTTTTGTCCTCAATACCTTCCTCCACAACTCACTATTCTGTTCTCGATCTTAAAGATGCTTTTTTCACTATTCCCCTGCACCCCTCGTCCCAGCCTCTCTTTGCTTTCACTTAGACTGACCCTGACACCCGTTAGGCTCAGCAAATTACCTGGGCTGTACTGCTGCAAGGCTTCACAGACAGCCCCCATTACTTCACTCAAGCCCAGATTTCATCCTCATCTGTTACTTATCTCAGCATAATTCTCATAAAAACACACATGCTCTCCCTGCTGATCGTGTCCAATCAATCTCCTAAACCGCAATCCCTTACAAAACAACAACTCCTTTCCTTCCTAGGCATGGTTAGTGTGGTCAGAATTCTTACACAAGAGCCAGGACCGCACCCTGTAGCCTTTCTGTCCAAACAACTTGACCTTACTGTTTTAGCCTAGCCCTCATGTCTGCATGCAGCAGCTGCCACTGCTTTAATACTTTTAGAGGCCCTAAAAATCACAAACTATGCTCAACTCACTCTCTACATCTCTCATAATTTCCAAAATCTATTTTCTTACTCACACCTGATGCATATACTTTCTGCTCCCTGGCTCCTTCAGCTGTACTCTTTGTTAAGTCTCCACAATTACCATTGTTCCTGCCCAGGACTTCAATTCGGCCTCCCACATTATTCCAGATACCACACCTGACCCTCATGACTGCCTCTCTCTGATCTACCTGACGTTCACTCCATTTCCCCACATTTCCTTCTTCCCTGTTTCTCACCCTGATCACACTTAGTTTATTGATGGCAGTTCCACCAGGCCTAATCGCCACACACCAGCAAAGGCAGGCTATGCTATAGTACAAGCCACTAGCCGGCCTCTTAGAACCTCTCATTTCCTTTCCATCGTGGAAGTCTATCCTCAAAGAAATAACTTCTCAGTGTTCCATCTGCTATTCTACTACTACTCATGGATTATTCAGGCCCCCTCCCTTCCCTACACATCAAGCTCGAGGATTTGCCCCCACCCAGGACTGACAAATTAGCTTCACTCAACATGCCCTGAGTCAGATAACTAAAATACCTCTTAGTCTAGGTAGACACTTTCACTGGATAAGTAGAGTCCTTTCCTACAGGGTCTGAGAAGGCCACTGCAGTCATTTCTTCCCTTCCGTCAGACATAATTCTTCAGTTTAGCCTTGTCATTCCCTTCTGTCAGACATAATTCCTCACTTTAGCCTTCCCACCTCTATACAGTCAGATAACGGACCAGCTTTTATTAGTCAAATCAGCCAAGCATTTTTTCAGACTCTTAGTATTCAGTGACAGACTAAAGGTCTTTTAAAAACACACCTCACCAAACTCAGCCACCAACTTAAAAAGGACTGGACAATACTTTTACCACTTTCCCTTCTCAGAAGTCAGACCTGTCCTCAGAATACTACAGGGTACAGCCCATTTGAGCTCCTGTATAGATGCTCCTTTTTATTAGGCCCCAGTCTCATTCCAGACACCAGACCAACTTAGACTGTGCCTCCAAAAAACTTATCATCCCTACTATCTTCTGTCTAGTCATACTCCTGTCCACCATTCTCAACTACTCATACATGCCCTGCTCTTGTTTACACTGCAGGTTTACACTGTTTCTCCAAGCCATCACAGCTGATATCTCCTGGTGCTATCCCCAAACTGCCACTCTTAACTGTTGAAGTAAATAAATAATCTTTGCTGACAGGATTATGCTGAATTTCCTTAGGTACTCTAATTAGATGTCCTAGGTCCTCCCAATTCTTAGACCTTTAATACCTGTTTTTCTCCTTCTCTTATTCCGTTTAGCTTTTCAATTCATACAAAACCATATCCAGGCCATCACCAATAATTCTAAATGACAAATGTTTCTTCTAACAGTCCCACAATACCACCCCTTACCACAAAATCTTCCTTCAGCTTAGTCTCTCTCATTCTAGGTTCCCATGCCACCCCTAATCCTGCTTGAAGCAGCCCTGAGAAACATCGCCCATTATCTCTCCCTACCATCCCCCAAAATTTTCGCTGTCCCAACACTTTGCCACTATTTCGTTTTATTTTTCTTATTAATATAAGAAGACAGGAATGTCAGGCCTCTGAGCCCAAGCTAAGCCATCATATCCTCTGTGGCCTGCACGTACACATCCAGATGATCAGTTCCTGCCTTAATTGATGACATTCTACCACAAAAGAAGTGAAAATGGCCTGTTTCTACCTTAACTGATGACATTGTCTTGTGAAATTCCTTCTGGCTCATCCTGGCTCAAAAGCTCCCCTACTGAGCACCTTGTGACCCCCACTCTGCCCGCCAGAGAACAACCCCCACTTTGACTGTAATTTTCCTTTACCTACCCAAATCCTATAAAACGGCCGCACCCCATCTCCTTTTGCTGACTGTCTTTTCGGACTCAGCCCGCCTGCACCCACGTGAAATAAACAGCCATGTTGCTCACACAAAGCCTGTTTGGTGGTCTCTTCACATGGACGCACATGAAACTTATAAAGTTGGAAATTTATGCTTTCTTCATTTCTAACATAAGCATTTAGAACTATACATTTTGGTCTAAATTGCATTTTAGCTATATCCCAAAGTTTTGATATGTAGTATTTTCAAAATAATTCAGGTGTAAATACTTTCTAAAATAATTCGGGTGTAAATACTTTCTAACGTTCATTAAAAATTACTTGGAGCTTTGCTTTTTAACTTCCAAATGTTTGGGAGTTTTGTAGTTTTTGTTGTTTTTTACTAATGCAGTTGCATTGCAATCAGAGTGTGGTCTTCATGCCACTAATCTTTGAAATTTGTCGAGGTTAGTTTTTATGGCTTAGCACGTAGTCAATTTTCATAAATGTTCTAGATGTGCTTAAGGAGAATGCACATCACAGTTGTTGGGTGGTGTACTTTACTGCCCATCCCCTAGGTTGAACTTGTACTTGGGCAGTTCAAATTTTAATATCCTACTAATATTTCATTTGCCTAACTTATCATTTACTCCAGTATTTAAATTATTTCAATAATAAGGTAGGCTTTCAATTTATCTTGCAGTCTTGCCAATTTTTTCTTTATTATTTTGAAGTTATGTTATTAAGTACATAACAATTGAAATTGTTGAGTGCCTGTGACTTGAATTTTTTGTCATCATAAAATGATTCTCTTTATCTGTTTTCTATTTGATCTGAAATTAATATTTCATACCAGGTTTCATGTAGTTAACCTTATCTGCTATATCTTTTCCCCTACTTTGAATTGCATATTTGTCTATCTATAAATCTCCACTGCATCTCTTGTAAACACATTGAGCATATATAGTGCATACAACTGGATATTAACAGACTGCAAATCTTTTTCCTTAACTGGGGAGTTTAATATATTTACATTTATTTTTATGTTTTCTATGTGTTCTACACTTTCTGTGTTTCTTCTATCTCCCATTTGGCCTAATTTTTCTTTTGTAACAAAACAAGATTATCATGATAGGTAAAAGTATATATGTTTTACAAATTAATAATAACTGGCACCCTACATTGAGTAATTTATACTAATATATATTATTCCATTTAATCTTTACAATAACCTTGGGATGTAGTTACTATGATATTCTGAGGTATGTTTCCCAACTTGGTTCCATTCTCCCCGTCTCTTTCAGGTACCCCAATCAGTCGTAGGTTTGGTCTTTTTACATAATCCCATAGTTTTCAGAGGTTTTGTTTGTTCTTTTTTTCATTTTTTTTTTTTCTAATCTTGTCTGCCTGTCTTATTTCAGCAAGGTGGCCTTCAAGCTCTGAAATTCTTTCCTCCCCTTCGTTTGACTATTCATACTTGTGGCTCCATTGCGAAGTTCTCCTGTTGTGTTTTTCACCTCCATCAGGTCATTTATGTTCCTCTCTAAACTGGTTATTCTGGTTAACAGCTCCTGTAATGTTTTATCATAGTTCTTAGCTTCTTTGCATTGAGTTAGAACTTAGCTCCTTTAGCTCAGTGAAGTTCATTATTACCCACTTTCTGAAGCCTTCTTCTGTCAATTTATCCATCTCAGCCTTTTCCCAGTTTTTGCTGGAGAGGTGTTACGATCATTTGGAGAAGAGGCACTCTGATTTTTTGAGTTTTCAGTGTTTTTTTTTGATTCTTCCTCTTCTTCATGGGTTTATCTAGCTTTGATCTTTGAGGTTGCTGACATTTGGATAGGGTTTTTGCGGGAATATTTTCGTTGATGCTGTTGTTGTTGCTTTCTGTTTGTTTTTATTTTAACAGTCAGGCCCCTCTTCTATAGGGTTGTGGTTTGCTGGGAGTTCTCTCCAGACCCAGTTCAGCTGGGTCCCTCCTGCAACTGACGATGTCACCAGTGGAGGCAGCAGAATATCAAAGATGGCTGCCTGCTCATTCTTCTGGAAGCTCTGTCCCAGAGGGACACCAACCTGATGCCAGCGGGAATGGTCCTGTGTAAGGTGTCTGGCGGCCCCTGTTGGTGGGTCTTACCCAGTCAGGAGGCATGGGATCAGGGACCCACTTAATGAAGCACTCTGGCTGCCCCTTGGCGAGGGCGTACACTGCACTCGGGGGAATTCCTTTTATTGGGAGTGCCTGGATTCCTCAGAGCCAGCAGGAGGAAAGACTAAGACTGCTGATCCATGGAGACTGTGACCGTCCCTCCCCACTGAGGCTCCTTCCCAGGGAAATCAAGAGTTCTGTCTGTGAACTCCTGGCTGGAGTTGCTGAAATTCCTGCAGTGAGGCTCCACCCAGTGAGAAGGAATGGGTCAGGGTCCAGCCTAAAGAGGTAGTCTGGTCACCATCTGTCAGCTGCTGTGCTGTGAGGAATTCCTCCTGGGTCCAAACTACTCAGTCTCCCCAGCACCAGCAGGGGAAAAATGGCTGACTACAGCTGTAGTGATGGCTGCTGCCCTTCCCCGTGGGAGCTCAGTCATCTCAAGCAGCAGGCAGAGGCAATAAGGACTGATGCCTTTCCCTCCGGGAACTCACTAGTCCTAGGCAGTCTGCAGCTGAGTGGCCGCTGAGACTCTGCACAGCTCTGTGCTTGGGACCCAAGGCCCTGGTGCCGTGGGCTCACGAGGCGGATCTCCTGATCCATGGGTTGCACAGATCCATGGAAAAAAAAGTGGTTTCCCAGGTGGGGTAGCACAATCACTCACTGCCTCCCTTGGCTGGAAGTGGGAGCTCCCCTTACCCGTGCGGCTTCCGGGTAGGCTTTCACTCTACCCTGCTTTTCCTCGCTCTCCATAGATCGTGCTAACCATCTAGTCAATCCCAGTGAGAGACCCGAATACTTCAGTTGTCAGTGCAGGATTCACTTGCCACTTTCATTTTTCTCAGTGGGAGCATCTGAATGCAGCTGTTTCTAGTCAGCCATCTTGGCCCCTCCCCTAAGGATTTTTTTTTTTTTTTTTTTAGAAATCCTAATGATTTCTTTTCTTCCTTAATAGATTATCTTGTGTTCCTTGAGGACCTCTGCCATAGTGGTAGTCATAAGAGCAGAAAAGAATTAGAATATAAACGAGTAGGAAGAAAGTATTATAAACAAAATGTAAGCTTTGCTTGAGAGAGAAAAGTCAATGGAAACTCCAAGGATTTGAGCCTGTAAGTCTGGGTGAATAAAGTTGTTAGTAACAGACAGAGACAGAAGAGCAGGGAATTACAAGTAAAATGTTAAACTTTTTTGGAATGTATTGTGTTGTAGTTTCTGGTGTAATATCAATATGAAAAGTGGCAAACAATTGGAAATTAACACTTGGAATTCAGGTGTTGGTTGCTGGTTTGATTCTTTGGATACACCAAACATTCAAACTAAACTAAACTAGTATTTAAAATAAAAGAGACTGGTGGCAGGTGCCTGTAATCCCAGCTACTCGGGAGGCTGAGCCAGGAGAATCGCTTGAACCCAGAAGGCAGAGGTGCAGTAAGCCGAGATGGCCCCATTGCACTCCAGCCTGGGGAACAACAGTGAAACTCCGTCTCAAAAATAAATAAATGAATAAATAAATAAATATATAATAAAAATAAAGAAAGACACTCAATTGTTCAAAGATATATGTTAATTAAAGTGAAATTAATTCATAGTTATTTTCAGTTTACCAAAGAAAACAAATTAGATAAGACCCTTTGGGATCACTGAGGATGTAATGAAGAGGTGAAGACTTCAAATGGGTCATTGTCATCAATGAGGGACACAGTTAGTTTAAAACACTCAGGTTGGAGCCTAGTCCCACAATGTTGAGCCTCAGTCTTATTCCTCTTTCTGGTGGATCAGAGTGAGCTATCATTTGAGAGTATGCAGTTTTGCCTCGTATTTTCATTAACAATTATAAATTAACCAAAATTCAGTAAGGGAACAAAAAGTTTACCATCTTTGGCAAATCACATTTTTTTTTTTTTTTTTTTTGAGACGGAGTTTCGCTCTTGTTGCCCTGGCTGGAGTGCAATGGCACAATCTCAGCTCACCGCAACCTCCGCCTCTGGGGTTCAAGCAATTCTCCTGCCTCAGCCTCCCGAATAGTTGAGATTACAGGCATTCCGTCACCATGCCCAGCTAATTTTTGTATTTTTAGTAGAGACGGGGTTTCTCCATGTTGGTCAGGCTATTCTCAAACTCCTGACCTCAGATGATCTGCCCACCTTGGCTTCCCAAAGTGATGGGATTACTGGCGTGAGCCACCATGCCCAGCCCCAAATTGCATTTTTTGAAGATGGAATATTAAATGGCACAATACTCATAGATAAACAATATGAGCAAAGTACAAAATGTGCCAGCCGGGCGCGGTGGCTCACGCCTGTGATCCCAGCACTTTGGGAGGCCAAGGTGGGCGGATCATGAGGTCAGGAGATGGAGACCATCCTGGCTAACATGGTGAAACCCTGTCTCTACTAAAAATACAAAAAATTAGCCGGGCTTCGTGGCAGGCGCCTGTAGTCTCAGCTACTTGGGAGGCTGAGACAGGAGAATGGCGTGAACCTGGAAGGCGGAGCTTGCGGTGAGCCGAGATTACGCCACTGCACTCCAGCCTGGGCGAAAGAGCGAGACTCCGTCTCAAAAAATAAAAAATAAACAATAAAAAATGTGCCCAGGATCCTCTGTCTTCTGACACTTTGTCTACCCTGCCAACTCCTTATTTTATTTGTGTCTTCATAGTCATTCTAGCCTGTTCTAATTTTGTCTTCATTTTTGTAATGAAAACTTTTGCAGGTCTTCAAGATTATATCTGGAACTTTCTTCTAGTTTGCCTTAAGTTATCCCTGTTCCTTAATTCCAAAATTATTATTGGTTTTCTCTGAAGCATGACAGTGGTTACTGGTAAGGTCAGAAATTACACAAAATATTAAATGCCCACTTTTCCTTTTAGACAAACATGAAGAACCATCACCACTGTCACAAACGTTTTAACCCTGCTGCATTGGTGAAGTGCTACTCCTTACCTCTGAGCTCCCATGCTACTTAATAGCAAGTCTGATTGCAACACCTCACATTATGAAGGTCTAAACAACATTTGGCTCTACTCTGCCTTTCTGAGATTTAAGAGAGGGACCTTAACTCTTTTAGTATGAAAGTACAGTCACTTTCAGAAAGAGAGAATTTAAGCCGTCCTTACAGGGACTTTGAAAATGTCTGTAGAAGTATTCAGAGATGAGCACAAAGGGTAGAGAAAACAAAATGTAAATGATGTTTCCCTTTAATTTTCATGTGGGTTGTATTCTAAAGCAAACAATTGTACATTGGATGACTTTTGTGGATGATGAGCTGTTTCCTTCTGTCTTTCACAAGCCTCTGCGACAGTAAGGGTATATAAAGCTCTGAGTGAAGATCTGAAGCTGTTATTAAAATGGAAATATTTAAAGCAGCCAAGAGTCTGTGAGAGTCTGTTCTGGCGATACATTAATGCATTCGAAAGGACATTAAAGCTTAACACAGAGGGGAAATATTTCTAATGGCAAAATGTAAAGCTGCTTAACAGAATTACACCTAGAACTCTGTGTATTAGGTCTAAAATACCTCTACTCTTCTATTACTCAGGGTAAAGCTATATGCTGGTTTGAGTGCTTCTGCAGTTTTACAGTTTCCTAATTTCAGGTCTTAGTGTTTTTAAGTGCAAAAATTATGTTCTGGTTTATGCTTTTGTAGAGTCAATTGGTAGTGCTTCGCACCTTGTGTGTGACACTTAAAGATGTGTAAAGGTTATTTTTTTACAACAAAAGATATGAACTTCTCTTACACAGATTATTGAGAAGGGCCCATCATGCCACACGGTAGAGTGCATGTCATGTCCGGAAGTAGAAGAGAAGAGGCTTGGTGAAAAACTAAGTCAGCACCAAGAAAGATGGCATGTTTATGTTTGTATGAATGATTGTGATCCTATTCATATGCAAAAAGTGAGATCCATTCACTAAATAGTTTTTCTTAAGAACACAAGATAAGAGGGCCCATAACTCACTGTCACGCTGTAGTCCTGACTTTTCTAAATACCCCTGAGTAATGGAGAGTAATTTTGATTCTTTTCATCCTTCATCGTACAACCCAAACTTGAATATCCCAGAACATTCCATAAAGAAAAAATGCTAGAGAAACACTGAAAATACGTCTCTAATTTTGCTTTAAGATGCAAAATGGTAAAACAGTATAGAAAATAAGGTGTCTGTCCTTGAGGAAATTACAATTCACCTGCAGACATGAAATACTGTTACAGTGTAAGAATACTGGTGATTAGGTGAAAAATCTAGATACTAGTACTTCTGCCTTATACGACACTATGTAGTAGAAATATTTTACCTGAGAAATAAATAAGCTTTAGATTCAAATTACAGGTACTGTATTGCTTAAAAATACATACCATGATCTAATAAGATTATTGCATAAAACTACAGTATACTTTGGAAAATATTGATCATGAGGCACAAGATGCACAAGCTTTGCTGAACAAAAGATAAGTTAGGGAAAGAAGGGTCTGTATTTACATTTTTTAATATATACCATGTAGTACTTCCCAAATTAGGGTTAAAATATTTGTGCTATCCACAGACAACTTTAATAGCTTATTCATTCATTACTTAAGTCTTAAAGGAAGGCATTTGCTTTTCATGGTCAAATCAAGAAATAATTTTTAATATGTTTCATTTTGAACATGGGGTGAAAATAATTAAGAATTATACTTATACTGTATACTTGTACTTATAAGAATTATAATGTTGATTTGAATTTGTTTCCTTTTAGCACTTTTATCCATGTTGATCCTAGTTATGCCCTTCCAATTAAAAAATGTCTCTGATTATTTCATTTTATAAAGTTACTATGTCATAATAATTAAATCCTTGTGCTTTATAATCCCAGTAGAACTGACGTAAAACATGGTTTTCCCATTTGAATTTGCACAATTTATGTAGTTACTATTATCCCTATTTTATACTTAACAAAACTATGGTCATAAATTAATAAATAAATGCCCACATCAAAAAGTTAGATCTCAAATTGACATCCTAACATCACAACTAAGAGAACTAGAGAACCAACAGCAAACAAACCCCAAAGCTAGCAGAAGACAAGAAACAAGATCAGAGTGGAACTGAAAGAGATAGAGACACCAAAATCCCTTCCAAAAAAAAATCAACAAATCCAGGAGCTGGATTTTTTGAAAAAATCAAAAAAATAGACCATGGGCCGGGCATGGTGGCTCTTGCTTATAATCCCAGCACTTTTGGAGGCCAAGGCAGACGAATCACTTGAGGTCAGGAGTTCAAGACCAGCCTAGACAACATGGTGAAATGCTGTCTTACTAAAAATACAAAAATTAGCTGGGCATGGTGGCATGCACCTGTAGTCCCAGCTACTAGGGAGGCTGAGGCAGGAGGATCGCTTGAACCCAGTAGATGAAGGTTGCAGTGAGCCAAGATTGTGTCACTGCCCTCCGGACTGGACAATAGAGTGAGACTCCATCTCAAAAAAAAAAAAGACTGCTAGCTAGACTAATGAAGAAAAGAGAGAAGAATCAAATAGACACAAAAAAGATAAAGGGGATATCACCACTGACCCCACAGAAATACAAACAACCATCAGAGAATACTATAAACAGCTATATGCAAATAAACTAGAAAATCTAGACAAAATGGATAAATTCCTGGAAACATACACCCTCCCAAGACTGAACAGGAAGAAGTTGAATCCCTGAATAGATCAATAACAAGTTCTGAAATTGAGGCAGTCATAAATAGCTTGCCAACCAAAAAATGCCCAGGACTAGATGGATTTACAGCTGAATTCTACCAGAGGTAAAAGAGGAGCTTGTACCACTTCTTCTGAAACTATTTCAAACAATTCAAAAGGATGGACTCCTCCCTAGCTCATTTTATGAGGCCAGCATCATCCTGATACCAAAACCTGGCAGAGATACGACAAAAAAAGAAAACTTTAGGCCAATATCCCTTATGAACATCAATGCAGAAATCCTCAATAAGATACTGGCAAACCAAATCCAGTAGCACATCAAAAGGCTTATCCACCACAATCAAGTGGGCTTCATCCCCATGTTGCAAGGCTCGTTCAACATATACAAATCATAAATGTAATTCATCACATAACAGAACTAAAGACAAAAACCACATGATTATCTCAATAGACACAGAAAGGTCTTTAATAAAGTTCAACATCCCTTCATGTTAAAAACTCCCAATAAACAAGGTATTGATGGAACATACCTCAAAATAGTAACAGCCATTTATGACAAACCCACAACCAATATCATACTGAATGGACAAAAGCTGGAAGCATTCTCCTTGAAAACTGGCATAAGACAAAGATGCTCTCTCTCGCCACTCCTATTAAACATAGTGTTGGAAGTTCTTTTGCCCTGGCCAGAGAAAGAATTAATCTTTCTCTGGATTGCCCTGGCCAGAGAAAGAAATAAAGGGTACTCAAATAGGACAAGAAAAAGTCAAACTGTCATTCTTTGCAGATGACATGGTCCTATATCTAGAAAACCCCATAATCTCAGCCCAAAAGCTTCTTAAGCTGATAAGCAACTTCAGCAAAATCTCAGGATACAAAATCAATGTGCAAAAATCACAAGCATTCCTACACACCAACAACAAACAAGCAGAGAGCCAAATTATGAATTAATTCCCATTCACAATCGCTATAAACAGAATAAAATAAATGGGAATACAGCTAACAAGGGAAGTAAAGGGAAGTCAGCAAACTAACACAGGAACAGAAAACCAAACACCCCATGTTTTCACTTATAAGTGAGAGCCGAACAATGAGAACACATGGACACAGGGCCGGGGACACACATACACACGATGGCTTGTCAGGGGGCAAGGTGGGGAGGGGGAGAGCATTAGGAAAAATAGCTAATGCATGCTGAGTTTAATACCTAGGTTAAGGGTTGATAGGTACAGCCAACCGCCATGGCATACATTTACGTATGTAAGAAACCTTCACATCCTGCACTTGTATCCTGGATCTTAAAATTAAATTAAATTAAAATTTTAAAAAATACATAAAAGAAATGTGAAGATAAAAAACAAAAAGCAACCTTTTTTCTATTTTTACATATGTTTAATAATGTATATAGTATATTAACTCAGTAATGTGGGAGATTTTATATATATTATATATAAATATATGCACATAGTCATATATATTATATATATATATAGCGAAATTGTTTTTCCAGCTAAGGCTGTCCAATCCAGAATGGTAGAAGACCTCTCTGCTTCTCAACTGGCTTTTTGTAATAGACTCTGACTGGTCTTTCAGTCCAACTCTCAGCTCTGATTGAACCTGGCAAGAAAATATTGATTGGACATCTGGTACTCTTTGGCCCCAGTCCTTTACTCTTGCCATTTCCCTACCTAAAATATCCTTCCCTTTCCTCTGACACATTTCCATTTTATACCATCCTTCAAGACTCAGTTCAGATGACCCCTTCTTGATCTTCTGCCTGAAGTGACCTTTCTCTCTTCTAAAAATCCATGGCAGGGATGTTCACACTTCTGCTATGGCAAGCTTCATAGTCAATAGTGATTTGTTTTTATGTATTTACCCAAGTAGTTAATCATAAGCTCCTTAGGGAGAAAGTCCATCTTTATATACTTTCATACCCTTGACACAGAACAGTGCACATAGTAGGTACTCAATAATCATCTATTTAATTAAGTCATTAAAATTATAAATAGCAATCTCCTTAACTTCCTCCAAGTTACATTGCAATTTGTGTTTTCTTAAGACTACTTCTATTTTTAACTATAGTATATACTTGGTAAAGGATTTTACAACTCTCTAAATTAGCCCATGGTGATTACCCCTACTGTGCAATTTACCACTATTTTATCAAAGCAAGATTAAAGATAATACTTCATTGGAAGAAGTAACAGCAGCATTAACCTCTATTTACCTTGACATAATAAAGCTTTAATAAAACATGGGCAAATTGCATTGAGGGGGATAATTATTCTAACATAAAATTTAAAGGGAATTTAATTTCTTATTCTTGCATGTTTAGTGCTTTAAGATTAGTGTCATTAATGTCCTTTTTCTCGTTTATAGAGGATACATAAAAACATTCAACCCTCTCCAATTTGTTTTCTTATTAAATAATTCTGAATTTATATTCAAGTTCATAAACATAAGAGCATAATTTTAAATGTACAGTTTTTCAGAAGTAAATATCCTTATAGAATGTCAGGGCAGCAAGAGTTCTGTGGGAGAGATTTTACCCCAAGCCAAAAAAAGAAAAGCATCCTTGTCTAAATTTTTGAGTGTTGAATCAAGAAGATTCTTGTTTGTTTTATATCTTCTGGCTTTATTACATCAGACAAGCTTCAAAGGGGCAGAGCACATAGGATTGAAAAATAACACAGCTGCATTTTGCAATGGAGTGTTCTGCCGCTGCCTGTGTTTTGTTGTTCATGTAATACTTTTCAATAAACAAAGATGTCAATCAACTCTCTTTGCAGCACATCACATTTCAGATTTAAACCACTTCCGACACATCACTGCCCAAAGCTCACACATTTAACAGATAAAAATTCAGCTTTCTGTCAAGGCAGAATGCAGTATTGATTGTAGGTGGTATTTAGGCAAGAGTGTGGCAGAATAATATTGCCTCTACAGTCACATATAGTCCACTATAGAAGCATAACATAAAGTGCATTGGGCTGCTTACAAAATCTTTTTTCTAATGGCTCAGCATTGATTAATACCTATTTCCAAACACATTCCTAGGAAAGACTTCTACATGCAGCAAATTGTGAGGGTGGCAGAGGGGGGTTAGGAACACATGATAGCAATCATGAAAACTTTGATCACTTGATTTGATTCTAGTGCTTTGTAAATTAGCATAATTATTCAAACATGCTTCATTAAAAATTGTGACTGTACAAGTCCTTCAGTTTAACGATCCAAATATATATCACGTGAGCTAAGCTTTAAATAAGAATACCAACTCAGTGCTAGGATGCTGTGAGAGATTTGTTCTTAAAATCAAGAGAAAGTGTAAAAACACAAACTCCAAAACCCAAATCAGGAAAAAAGAAATCTAGTAGGCACACCAACAGTGAATGTGGTGGGTAATATTTTTCTATTTATCTTCACATCTATCTGAATGTCTCTTGAGGCCACAAAAGATTAGATACCACGTCACTTCTTAGCTACTAGAAGATTGGCATACAATCCCTGTAAATCTCGAACTAATTACATTTGAATTTTAGGTGTCACAGCTAGTTTTGACCTTTGAAGGCTGGCAGAAGAAAAGTTTGACAGTTCTTAAAGTGTTCCCAGGTACTAAAAGAGGTTGTTTCAAATTAATGAAAGAAAGGGAGAAGAGCTAAATTAATGATGCCAAAGATATTAATAAGGCTACCGTTATTGGCATACATTTAATTATGTATCAGATCTCATTTAATAATGATGTCAAATTCACTTATACTGCAGGTTACATAAGGAAAATAAAGACGGCATACAAGACACTCCACTATTTTGGTTGTTCTGTTAATATTAAGTACTAACTTAGAGACATGTGAATTATATTCATGGGGTTAAAATAGAGAGTATGGGGGGATTAGTTTTAAGTTAAACTAATCTGCTCCTAAGTCACTCAAATTTTGAAGCACAATGGATAATGACTAAGGCTCCCTGATTTTATGTAGTACTTGTGATACATGGAGTTGGTTTAAGAATAGATTGTCACTTTCCACATCACTATTTTCTTGCTTTTGACAATTTATGTGGCATCATCAGACAGACATTTCAAAAAGTCTATAACAATTTTAAAGTACATTAAATTTTAGAGTGTAATGTATTTTCAAAATACTGTATATTTTATTTGAATCTACAGCTTTATTGCTAAATATATTAAGGGCTACAGAATTAAAATGCAAACTCTCACTGGTGGCCTTTCAACACCACAAAAATAGTCATTAATCTCAGAAATGTTAAATTGATCATTTGCTCTCATTGTAGTGAAATAGCATCAACATCAGGTACCTGGGAACCTTTCAAGTTCACTGATAGTCTGGTGGATCTTGATCAGGTGCCTACATCAAATATTGTGTACATGTCTGGGAGTAATTTGAGGGAGAAAATAGTGACAGATGACTCTCATTAGTCACAAAAATATAACAAATGTAAAAGTGACCAAAATCACTTGTACATCAAGTGATGTGATGAACAAGGAAAAAATCTAAATGCATAGTTCTAGGCAACTACAGTAATTCTTATGTCAGGTGACAAAATGTGGTCCACAATGTGTACCCAAACCTTTTTCTATCAATAGATAGATTATGAATGTTAATAACTGACTATGAAACCATGAATCTCAGAGAATCTTCCTGAAGGGCTGCAGCCATTTCTCTGGAGTGTTTCAATCTTAAAGGATTAATTTACATCATCCATGTTATTAATAGTATAAGAGTAAACCTCTAAGAAACAAATACAAACTTCTACAAAACAAATCTGGGAATAGAAATTAGAGAATTATGCTTAAAACTAGTAGTAGTTAAATAATAATGAATAGAAAAAAGCTAAGACTTTAAATTAGTTGAAGGCAGAGATCATTTCTGGTCTACCTTTATTATCTCAGGACTTATCACAACAGTTGGCTTTATATTTAAGTCTTGATAAATAATTGAATAATACTCATTTCATCCTTGTCATTTGTTCTGTTTTTCTGTGAATAAAATTTAAACATGATGAATTCAGGTCATAAGAAGTAGTTTAGCAAAGTTTGAGTGCAAGCTATAGGAGGAGTATGGGAAAGTGATGAAAATAATAATGTCTGCAGATAAATTATTCTCTTTGGCTTTTTATGCCATGTCAAATAATTCAGACTTTTTCCTATAAACAATGCAAACTTTTGAAGGGTTTTAAATTGGAGGTGACATGACCAATACTATGCTTTAGAAATAGCACCCTGTAGTGAGTATATAGAAGATGAATTTAAGCAGGGCAAGACTGATCAATTAGGAAGTTGTTGCATTTTTTAAGGAAAAAAAAGGTTGCGTGCAATAAGGCATTAACAGCATGAATGATTTAATAAGCAGGGAAGGAGAAGTTGGTCAGGCAGAGTCAGAATAACAATAACATAAATAATAAATGATATTTATTGAGCATTTACTAGGAGCCAAACACTATTCAAAACACCTGGCCTGGGCATGGTGGCTCACGCCTGTAATCCCAGCACTTTGGGAGGCCGAGGCGGGCGGATCACGAGGTCAGGAGATCGAGACCACGGTGAAACCCTGTCTCTGCTAAAAATACAAAAAATTATCTGGACGTGGTGGCGGGCGCAGTGGCAGGCACCTGTAGTCCCAGCTACTGGGGAGGCTGAGGCAGGAGAATGGCGTGAACTCGGGAGGCGGAGCTTGCAGTGAGCCGAGATCGCACCACTGCACTCCAGCCTGGGCAACAGAGCAAGACTCCATCTCAAAAAAACAAACAAAACACCTGGCCTGTAGTAACTCATTTAAACTTCACAACAGTTCCATGGGAGAGGAATTATTATTATATCCCTATAAAGATGAGGAAATTCTACAGATTAGGTAACTTGCCAAAGGTCACACAGCTGGTAAGTGGCCGTGGTGGGATTCCGACACAGGATACTTGCCTCCAAGGCCTGCCTCCAAACTATTGCTTTATGACTTGTATATTTCTAGGCTTATGTGACATGGCAGATAATCATGCTATTCCCACACACAATGGGAATATGCGAAATACATTTACAGCATGGTTTCCCAACCTTGGCATTATTGACACGTTGGGCTATTTTTTTAAAAATTATTTGAGGAAACTGTCCTGTGCATTGTAGGATGTTTCCCACCATCTCTGACCTCTATGCGTTAGATGCCAGCAGCACATACCCCCACCCATAGTCAAGGCTATGTCTCTAGACATTGCCTAACGTCCCATGGGACCTCAATCATTCCCCTACTGAGAACCACTAATTTATTTTTTTAAAAAAGAAAAAACAATAAGTTCAGATTTTGTTACAGTGTCTTATAATGAGTTTTAGTTCCTTCATCTAGGTAAGTTGTGATGCCCAGCCAAAAGCTAACTTTATAAAATTAGAATTCAAGAGAGATTCTGAGTGGAGCCATACATCTAGCAAATCATGGTATAGTTAATAACTGGATGTGATTTTCAGGGACAATGTGAGATCAACAGAGGGCAAATATAAGCCTTAGAGGCACAAACATTTAGAAGATGAGAAGAAGAGGAATCCTAAAAAACAAAGGTGAGAAGATGTAGAAAGGAGAAGAAAATCAAGGGGAGGAGACAGTTTTTAACAATGTTGAATTTTGCAGAGATTAAGTAAATAAAGACTGAATAACACTAATTGGATTTAGCAACTAGTATGATGCTGGTGGCTGCTACTGGGACCATTTATAATTTCTTCCTTGAAATTATATTCTTCTTTTTTTTTTTCCTCAATATTTCTTCTGCGACTTCATATACTCTATGCCTATACTCTAATTGGTCAGATCTCAAGGCCTTCAAGAATCAGCTAGTAGCTCTGCCCAGCTTCAGACTAGTCTTCATGACTAGCAAAGTCATGTGCTTTCAAGAATACTATTTCTGTTGGACAGATAATCTATGTCTAGCCCAAATGCTAATGAAAATTTGTGCTAGATATCAGATGGTCATTAGCCTGGATGATCATGTCCTTCTTGCATAGGGAGTCTGAAGATGAAATACAGAGAAAGAGATCAAGAGGCCAACAGAGAGGTGAGAGAGGCATCAGAATGGCTGAGCAAGAAGGAAGAGCTGAGGCCTCATTCTTACAATATCCCCCAATTATATGAGATCATCTGGGCTCTATTTTTCTAACAATCTGAAAGACAAACACACACATACAAACTAGTTCCAGGAATGGGGCTGCAACAAGGGACCCTCAGGTGGAATGTGAACTGGTGGTGGCTTAAAGGCAGTTATAAGGTGGGAAGCAATGAGAGCAATCACTTCTGTGAGTACTTATCTAAAAGTGATTGGTCTGACAGCTAAGGCTGTAATACAAGTGTTAATAAATGCCATGTAACAGAAGTTGGGCAGAGGGTGGCATCTGTTTTGTGAGCTAATTTCCTATGGCTGACCTTACCCAGCAGGTTCACTGCCCTCAGGTCAGAAACTAGATAAGAGTATGCCATAGCACTTAGGGTCATTGAAAATAATACCATCCTGGAGTCATATCAACCTATGAGCCCATTATTAGCTGTGAAAAAGCAGGTAATTAAAAGCTTTTCCTCTTATTTCTGTGCACATTGCAAGTAAGATGCCTGGTGATTGATGCATAAAAGTTGTTCCTAGGGTTTAAGGATGTATAGGTAGTGAAGTTATTTTATACGTGTGTATGTATTTTGGTGTAATTTTTTTTTAACTTTGAGTGACCTTTGTTGAGACAAAGGCCAATTCTGGTTCTAGATTTCACAGCTAGACAATGGAAGAAAACACAGGGCTATTGTACGACTGTGGCTTGTAGTCACATAGTCAGTATGCTAAGACCTGTTCTTGAAGCCATAATATCAGTTAACTTTAGAGCCCCTTGTTTGTAAAACCACATGATAGCTCCACAAAGTTGAATTTCTTCTAGAAACATGAAAAAAAAATCTAGGAGGTATGTGAGAAAACTTGGGTAGAAGTAGGTTGTCCCATGAACCCCTGTGGAAACCTTCACAAACTGTTCACCACCCTTCAGGAAGATCCCCTGTGGAAACCCTCACACAGTATTCATCACCACTGTTTGTCACATTGCAATATGTAATCCTTAAGGAAGGTGTGATTGCACATGAACCTGTGGTTTAGATGCAAAATGGCATTAGAAAGTAATTTCACCCAGAATGACTTTCAGAAATAGGATGCACCTAGAGTTGGCAAATTATGGCCTGCTGGTTTACTGCCTGTTTTGGCAAATATATTTTTATTAAAATGCAGCTACGCTCATACATTTACCTATTGTCCATGGCTGCTTTTCCACTACAGTAGCAGGGTTTAGTAGTTGCAACAGTGTCCACATGGCCCTAAAGCATAAAACATTTGCCATCTGATCCTTTCAGAAGAAAGTCGTGACCCTTGGTGTAGACTAGAGATTTCTGACTGAAGCAGAAGAGAGTAGACTTGTCTATGTGCCCCAGGATTGGGAGATCTGGGAGTAATTTGTGCTAAAATGACTGGTTAATGAGGTTTTCACCAAAGACCCCACGTTTTACAGACCAGGACAGACATCTGCAGATCTAACTGCTTTATCTCTTGTCTAAACCTGGTCAGCCAGTTTTGGCCTGAGATGTCCCACATCAAAAAGCCAGGGAATCACTAATCCCTGGAATAATGTAGCCCAGACAGCTGTATGTTTTGTTTTGTTTGCTAAGATTACTAATTTTGCTCCAGGTGAATAACCATTAATGCAGAAAAAAAGAATTTTGTGGTAAAATAAGTTTGGGACATGTGGGCATGTTTAATTAAACAAAGTTAAACCAGTTATATATGCCATAATTTTTCAATCTTTAGTAGGCTAAAATGCCTTGTGAATCTATGAAAAGAGGAAAGAGGTTAAGATGTATTCAACACTTTCCTCACAGTATTTGTAAAACTTAAATTTCTTAGGTATGCAATTTGAGAATTCAAAGTGAAAGAAAGAATACAGACCTGTTTGGCACTCTCTTATCATAGGGTCTTTACATATATTGTTTCCTCTTGGAACATTCTCCCCACCCCAACCACCTCTATCACACACACTTTCCTTGTTAGCTCCAAATGATTAGCAAATTTTCAGTTCACACGCAATTCTGCCATGGCCATCCCCAAATTATGTCAGATCACCTATTTTACATGTCCATAGGATCTATAACTCACAGCCTTATCATTGGTATATATTTAAGTTTATTTGGATGATGAATTTATTAATGGCTTTCTTGCTCAACAGAATCCCAACTTCATGGAGATCACCACCAAATTCCTATCACCCGTAACAGTGCCTAATAGCATGTGGTAAACGTTCAATAAACATTGATTGAATGCGTGAATGGGTCTATAATGTGCATTGAGCAACACAGTGCTGCGATTAGTCTCCACTGGAAGCTTGAGGACTCACTTAATTACAAAAGATGATTCTGATAAACTAAAATCTTCCAATTCTGAGTTTTTCACAGCCAGGAAGGGATTTGTGTGTGTGTGTGTATGTGACCATAAAGCTACTCACCTTGAGTACAGGCTTACTCAAAGCAAGATAAAGAACTCTAATTGACCCAAGCTCCAGTGTAAGGCACTCATGACTTCTCTGCTTCAAGTATCTGAGGCAGACAGCCATGCTGGAGAGAGCACATGTATGTATCCTTAGAATGAGAACCATTGTGAAGTCTCCAGAATTTTGAATAAAGAACACAGTCCCTGAGGGGCCACTCTCCTTCTGAGAAACAGATCCTTCTGTGTTGATGAACTTCTGTGTGCCCTAAAACTAGACGAAGATGTGTATTATATGTATTTAAGGTACCTATGAGATATTTTTGTGAAAATGCCTAAGATCCATAGGTTTTAAACTTGGGAAGGCAGTCCCAGATGGAAAAATCTATTGTAAAGCCATGAGTGTGGATACAATTGCCAAGGAAGGCACAAGTAAATAAAATCGTAATAATAAAAGCAGAAGAACAACTCTAGAGAAGGTGACTTTGAGGGCAGGTGACAGAAAAGAAGATCGAATCCAAAAAGATCCAAAACAAATAAATACGATTAGATGTTACTGTTTGTTAAAGCTAGCTGGTGGAAACGCAGATGTCTGTTACATTATTTCTTACACTTTTAGTTTGTTTCAAATATTCCAAAACAATGTTTGAAATCCCTGAGAAGTGACCAGAAAGTCAAGAAGTAAAGCAGGAGGAAGCTACTTACTTGAATCCAGGGAAGGATGGCATTTCATGTAGGCTGAGGTCAACGACAAAATGCAGGGGTCACGCAAGATAAAGATTGAAAACTGTCAGTTGTTTTGTCAATTGAAAGATTATTGTGACCTTACTGAGAACAGCTTCAGAAGACACGTGGGGCAGATGACAAATGTTATTTGGTGTACGAGTAAAAAGAAGATGAAACAAGCTGACAACTAAAAGTTGTTATCCCACCTATCAATGAGTAGGGCAGTAGTTACATGCCATCATCAGGATTTAGGTCTTTTCATCTTTCTGTTACATCCTCATCATTTTGGATTTTGCCCTCAGGCTTGCCCCTTCATACTCCTAAATGGTTGCATCAACTTCAGGCATTCAGTCCTCCATCAACAGCATTCAGAAGCAGAAAAAAAGGCGGAGCAGCAGAATCAGGGGAAGATGTTTTCCTGCCTATTTCTTTTTGAAATGAGAAAATTTTTCCCAGTATCACTCAGGAAACTTCCCCTCATTCTTATTAGCCAAAATAGTATCATGTGCTCAGCCCTAGACCAATCATCAGTAAGGTAGTGGGTGAGACTACAACACAATTGAAGACTGCGCTCCCGGAAACTACAGATGGGCACCTTCCTGGAAAACAAGACAGCAAAGGATGAGCACCTGATAAAATGTGGGCTCTGTTATGCTTGCAAGAAGCAAGAGAGTGATCGTAAAGAAGGGAGAAGTTCGGGAGGAGGAGCTTGCAGTGAGCTGAGATCGCGCCACTGCACTGCAGCCTGGACGACAGAGCGAGATTCCGTCTCAAAAAAAAGAAGGGAGAAGTTGAGTTAGACAGTTAAGGGTGTCGGCCACAGCGTATCATGGAAATATCTAGCAGACAGAGAGAGGTCGAGGTGCAGCAGGGAGAGAAGAGAAGGGCTGGCTGCAGGTCTCTGGTTAAGGAGAGGTGGAGCAAGGATGGCAGAACCAGGACACAGTTAAAGAGATCAGTCCTGGACACAAGGAAGTCCCAGTGCACTAAAAAGGGAGGAGGTTAGACAGAAAAGGGGAAAGTGAGCATAAAGGTCAGATACAGGTAACTTTTAAGAGTCCAGATGAGTTTGTTACAGGTGGAAGTCAGCAAATATAACAATGTGTGTAAACAGCACAAGCTGTAGGTTGCCAGAGCTTGATGGGAGCACTGGGGAGAGTCCAGGTCTCACACAACTTGTAATTCCCAAGCAATTAATGAGAGATAATTAACTCTAGATGGATTTGAGTTGACTGAATTAAATAGGATTATGGAAATATGAGATAAGAAAAGCATCTTCTGTGTCAATTTGGCCTTAAAACATCTTTATAGCTACATATGTATTTACATCATACTAATATATACAAATTTGCATGCTTATCAGCATAACATATGTTGTTACATGGGAAAAAAAACCTTCACATAGAGCCTGTCATACAGTAGATCCTCAATAAATGTCCATTTCTGATTTGCATCCTACTTCTATACCGGGTCCATTAAAACGTCTAATCATATCCAACCCAATTTGTATACCTCCCCAGATTTGCTTGGCTCCATCTGTCTCCTGGGCACTTGATGGCTTGCTCTGTGGAGAGCCCCAGCCAGCTGGTTCCACTTAACCTGGATGTGGACTGGGCTCAGGCATGGCTTTCCCTGATGCTCTCCATAGCAAGTGGGAAGATGCAAACCCTCTGCTGGCCTGACACCCAGTCTTAGATGAAGTGCGATACCCAAAGTCCTAGGGCCAGGCCTCCCTATTGTCTGCTAGGAGGCACTGGATAACACCACTAGAAGGGAGGGGGTCTTAAACATTCACAGCTCCTCAGAGTGTCTCAAAAGTGGGACTTGAGCTACAATAGCTCAGAGTGCTAACCAGCTGGGTTATATGGTTGAACATGGACCAGTGAGAACAGAACAGAAGGATCTGGGAGATAATTTATTTTCATTTTGCACATGGTCCACTGACTCTTCTCAAAGGCACAGTGGTTCTCTACAGCCTGTCCTGAAAGGCCCTAGGATCGATCAACCAGCTAACTGGGAAGCTGTTGCCATCTTGGTAATACAGAATGTTATATTTGCTTTCCTCCTTTTCTATCCTACTCCCCTTTTCTGCCTCTTCACGCTGTTCTGAGATTTCATACCAGCCCTGCCCCTCCCTTACATGGTTAACAAGCGAGCTTTGCTTCTCAGGCTCTGTTTTCTAGGGAACCTGAGCGAAGACCCAACAAACAGCTGGATTGCTGACCTGTTCAGCATACACATCAAGAGTGTGAAACAATAAGGCTGTCTGCCAATTCGCAAACACACAACTCCAACTGATGAAAACTGTTCAAATATCCCTTCAGCCCTTAAAAGAATATTGCACACTTAAAAGGAATAACATAATCATTTCAAAGCAGTCCATGAAATATACCTGGCAAAGGTCTGGCACAAACTAGGCATTCCGTAAATATTCATTAGGTGTATTATTCATAGATTTCCACTCAATTTCAGGGAGAACAAGAGGCAACATGGAGAGAAATAAAGCATTTGTTGTCCTTTGAGCATGTGCACATTCAGGAACAACTTAACATCCTCAATGAACTATAAGAAGTGTTTCTGGGCCGGACGCGGTGGCTCACGCCTGTAATCCCAACACTTTGGGAGACCAAAGTGGGCAGATCACAAGGTGAGGAGATCGAGACCATCCTGGCTAACATGGTGAAACCCTGCCTTTACTAAAAATAAAAAAATTAGCCGGGCGTGGTGGCAGGTGCCTGTAGTCCCAGCAACTCGGGAGGCTGAGGCAGGAGAATAGCATGAACCCGGGAGGGGGATCTTGCAGTGAGCCGAGACTGTGCCACTGCACTCCAGCCTGGGTGACAGAGCAATACTCCGTCTCAAAAAAAAAAAAAAAAAAAGAAATGTTTCTGGCCGGGCGCGGTGGCTCACGCCTGTAATCCCAGCACTTTAGAAGGCCGAGGCGGGCGGATCACGAGGTCAGGAGATCAAGACCATCCTGGCTAACATGGTGAAACCCCATCTCTACTAAAAATACAAAAAATTAGCCAGGTGTGGTGGCAGGCGCATTGTAGTCCCAGCTACTCGGGAGGCTGGGGAGGGAGAATGGTGTAAACCTGGGAGGCAGAGCGTGCAGTGAGCCAAGATCACTCCACTGCACTCCATCCAGCCTAGGCAGCAGAGCAAGACTCCATCTCAAAAAAAAAAAAAAAGTTTCTGTGTTCAGTACTAGATCACATGGTGGGGACTGGGTATGGCAATTAGACTATGAGTCTATGGATACAGACTCAAACCTCAGAGAGAGTAGCCTAATCCAGTTTGGGTGTGAAACAGCACAGGCCACTGGAGATCAGCGAGCCAGACCACAGGTGGCTATTGTCAGTTCAAAGGCAGATGTGCCAAGGATGAGAAGCTCCCACGTAATCCAGGACTTGTCAGCCCTCAGACAAGTCATCCATAAGTCCACCCTGCAGTCTGTGGTTGTATTGTGAATATATACTTGAGACTGTCATGTGTGTTATCTTGTACTTAATCCTACCAGTTGTGGAGTTAAAGCCTCAGTGTTGTAATAAATATTATACACAGAACCACCTCTAGTTTCAGTATGAAGGTGAGATGTGTGTACAATTCTAATTTACTCTAGAATTCTCAAAATGCAAGTTATTTGCATACAACTTCTAATACTTCACAATGGATAACAAAGTGTGTTTTCCTTAAACATGCTTTAATTACAAAATTAAATAACTGATGAGACCAATTCTAAACCTTTATAAAAGTTGAAACTTGAAAATCATCCTAAATGATATCTACCTCTAATAATGTGGTTATTCTTTTTTTTTTTTTTTTTTTTTTTTTTTTTGAGATGCAGTCTCACTCTGTCGCCCAGGCTGGAGTGCAGCAGCGCAATCTTGGCTCACTACAAGCTCTGCCTCCCAGGTTCACGCCATTCTCCTGCCTCAGCCTCCCCAGTAGCTGGGACTACAGGCACCCGCCACCACGCCCGGCTAATTTTTGTTGTATTTTTTTAGTAGAGACAGGGTTTCACCATGCTAGCCAGGATGGTCTCAATCTCCTGACCTCATGATCCACCTGCCTTGGCCTCCCAAAGTCCTGGGATTACAGGAGTGAGCCACTGTGCCCGGCTGGTTATTCTTTTAAAACAACAGTTCAAACATATCTAACTGCTGACAGCATTTTTCCCAAAAAGCTGATGAATAATAATTTAATGTTATAGTATCCTAAATAATAGTAATCACATGTGTTATATTCATTTTGCAAAAAAGGAGGCTGAGTCTTACAAGGTATAATTTTTTTTTGCCTCAAATCGTAGAACATTACATATTGAGCTAAGATTTTTATACCTTGTCAATTATTATTACCCCTATAACATACTCTGAGCAAAGGAGGATACTGTTTTAATATGTTCAATTTTAATTCATTTACTCATCAAATATTTATTTAGCACTTTCTACCTCTGAGTATTTTTCTGATACATACCATCACATGATGACATATTTCATAAAACTCAGAAATCTGCACCATTAACCTAGAATTAAGAAGAGCAGGTGTTACTATTAATATTGTACCTTCTTATTCAGCACTTACTATGTGTTATCGAATGTACTACTGATATTAGACAACTTAACCCTCAGAATAAATTTACCTTATATAAATTTGAACCAGGGCTCTCAGAATTCAAGCCTCTGATTCCATTCATGACCTATTTTATAGTGGAGAAACTTAGAGCTAAAAAAAGGTATCATTTTTTGCAAGTCAAAACTTGAAAGAGTAAAGAATCAAACCCAAATTTTGTAGCTTCAGAACTTAGTATTTAATTTTAAAATGTTAGATTTAAAAACCCTCAAATATAGGACTAAAGACCAAATTATAAACAGTAGTAAAGAAAATAAAAAGCACTGCTATGATAAATAGATGTAGATACTTGTAATCTTTTATTGCAGTTGAATGAATGAATGAAGACACCACTATATTCTTTGAACATGAATTTCATTATTGAAAAGCTAATGCAGAATGGGGAAAGAACACTTTAGCTCACTCCCATTTTCTTGTTTTACTATTTCAGCCATAGTTCATTCATACCAGAATCAAGGTCATAAGCAATTTCTTCTAATAATGTATTCATTCAGATATTTTGAAAAAAAGAAATCATAATACACAAAAATCCTGAAAATGAGAAGATTAATATCACTCACTTTTTTTGTTTTCATTCCCAGTTTAAAGAGCTCAGAGTCACTTGCAAAATGGAAACCAACTGCTTAAAATTTTGATGCCATCTTAAAGAGTATCAAAGAAGATGCTAGGATTCAAAGCCTCCCTTTGAAGTAAAAAAAAAAAAAAAAACCCTCGAGAAGATTGGTTTTGTCTTGCATTAGTGATCTTTCTTTTCTTTTTTTTTTATATTTTATTTTATTTTTTATTATACTTTAGGGTTTTAGGGTACATGTGCACAATGTGCAGGTTTGTTACATATGTATCCATGTGCCATGTTGATTTCCTGCACCCATTAACTCGTCATTTAGCATTAGGTGTATCTCCTAATGCTGTCCCTCCCCCCTCCCCCCACCCCACAACAGTCCCCGGAGTGTGATGTTCCCCTTCCTGTGTCCATGAGTTCTCATTGTTCAATTCCCACCTATGAGTGAGAACATGCGGTGTTTGGTTTTTTGTCCTTGCGATAGTTTACTGAGAATGATGTTTTCCAGTTTCATCCATGTCCCTACAAAGGACACGAACTCATCATTTTTTATGGCTGCATAGTATTCCATGGTGTATATGTGCCACATTTTCTTAATCCAGTCTATCGTTGTTGGACATTTGGGTTGTTTCCAACTCTTTGCTATTGTGAATAGTGCTGCAATAAACATACATGTGCATGTGTCTTTATAGCATCATGATTTATAGTCCTTTGGGTATATACCCAGTAATGGGATGGCTGGGTCAAATGGTATTTCTAGTTCGAGATCCCTGAGGAATCGCCACACTGACTTCCACAATGGTTGAACTAGTTTACAGTCCCACCAACAGTGTAAAAGTGTTCCTATTTCTCCACATCCTCTCCAGCACCTGTTGTTTCCTGATTTTTTAATGATGGCCATTCTAACTGGTGTGAGATGGTATCTCACTGTGGTTTTGATTTGCATTTCTCTGATGGCCAGTGATGATGAGCATTTCTTCATGTGTTTTCTGGCTGCATAAATGTCTTCTTTTGAGAAGTGTTTGTTCATGTCCTCTGCCCACTTTTTCATAGTGATCTTTCTTAAAAGTTACTAAGGTCTAATTCTCTTTTCAGTCTAACATATAAGTGTGTGCTGCATACGGTTCAGAACCGTATCACATGCAAACCCTCTTGTGGGGACTTTACCAAATGCCATCAATTGCATTTATGGGGGAAAAAAAATTCATAAACAGAAAGAAACTTGAAGATCATAACAAAAGTAGGATTATTTGAAAGTTATTGAGAAAGAGCTACCTCCTGATCTACTGAATATATTGATGAGGTGCTTCTTTGACTTTGTGCTCTTTCGGTGGAGAATCGGCATAGCTATTCCATTTTAATCTGATAGCCCCTTAAAGTTCAATGTTATAGTTACTAAAATATTTTCAAGCTCTACTATTCCAAATTATCCTGAAATCTCCTCTCATACACATGCTTAGTATAACTTCTAAACCCTGAATACGACATGTAAACTCCATTTTAATTTGACCCTTGTCTCCCTACCCTGTCTCACCCTTCACCACTTTCGTCTCCTTAAGTATTTCCTTTCTCCAAGCTAAAGCTATAACTGTTATTTGCAGATGAGGAAATGCATCAGCTCTATTACGCTCTTGCATGTATATATTTGCTCCTAGTGACTGTCCCTACACCTCTCCTTCCCTGGCCAATTCTGACTCCTACTCCACAAAAGGATGAGATGCCTTTCTGAATGTCTTTATAGTAAGTACTTTTTGCATATCTCCATGTATGCTCTAGCCACTGTGCTGACCAGTTTATGTGTATTCTCATATTTAATCTTCTGAACAACTCCAGGGAGTTGGTACTGTTATTATCTCAATTTTTCAGACTTAGTAACTAAGTACATTTCCGAAGGACTCACAAGTATTAAGCATTAGATATAAAATTCAAACCCAGATCTGACTGATTCCAGATCCTTTGCTCTTAACAAGTATGTTATTCCTAAATGTCATTATAACGTGTTGTGGTGCTGGCTGAAAATTCATTGCCCTCATCTTGAACACAATCATTCAACATATGTTCAATAAGACGTGTTCATTAGCATATTATGGAGAAAACTTTTCAAACACCTTGCTGAAAAAAAGACAGCTCATGCCAATAAAATTATTTTAGTCTACCAATAAAATGTTTTTATTTTTTTATTATTTATTTATTTATTTATTTTTGAGACAGAGTCTCGCTCTGTTGCCCAAGCGGGAGTGCAGTGGCATGATCTCGGCTCACTGCAATCTGCGGCTCCTGGGTTCAAATGATTCTCCTGCCTCAGCCTCCCAAGTAGCTGGGATTACAGGTGCCCACCACCACGCCTGGCTACTTTTTGTATTTTCAGTAGAGATGGGTTTCGTCATGTTGGCCAGGTTGGTGTTGAACTCCTGACCTCAGGTGATCTGCCCGCCTCAGCCTGCCAAAGTGCTAGGATTACAGGTGTGAGCCACCGCACCTGGCCAATAAAATGTTTTTATATACTCCTTATGGTTCCCAATTAATGCTTTCTTTTTCTGAAGAGATTAGTACCATTCAATTTAACAATGAAGAACAGAATTCTGCCAAATACCATCATCAAAGTTTGCAAGCTGTGGTTTCTACAGTTAACATTCTCGTCCTAACACCCTTCTATCTTCTAAAAACTAGATCGTTTTCTTCCTTCCTTCCTCCCTTTTCCCCTCTCCTCCTTCCTTCCCTCTCCCTTTTCATTTCTCTCTCCCTCTTGTATCTCTCTTAATTGGGTCCTTTACCTTTCTGACTTCTCATAATTCCTAATAGATAATGTTTCTGTCATCCTATCATGTTTTCAGTATCCTAGCATGAAATGTGTTTCTCTAATTTGAATAATTAATTCACATGTTACAGTTGGATGTGCTCTTGCATGTTTGTCCCAGTGGTAAGTTTGATTTTCTTCCTTTGTGTTACTTCTCTCTTTGTCATTTGCATACCACTTTTCTTGATGTAGAATGTAGCAATTGGAATTGAATAGTCCTGTTGTTTTTCCTCAGCTTCCTGAAAAGAAACCTAACCCTTTTTTGCTTAGCTCCTTCTACACCCAAATAAAAAAGTCATTTTAGTTGTAATTGGTATTTGGCAAGCTTTGTACCAATCTGTTTTGGGCACTTCTGATACCATTGTTTTATTTCCCAATCATATAACTTATTGAAAGAGATTAATCCATTTAAAGGACCCAGTATCTCTCAACTATCTTGTTAGACACACAGACAGGTCATTTCAGGTCCTGGCTATAACACCCAGAGGTGCAGATGGCTACCGATTTTTCAGACTTACCTTAGCTATGCAGACTTTGTCCTGGAAGCACCAAAGACAACCTGCCTACAAATTCACTTTATTACTGTTTTTGATGCCTTAGGCTTGGTTCTTGAATTCTCATTTCATACCAGAATTTATTTACCAACATAAACATGCACATCTCAAAGTCTTCTCTTTATCAGGAAAGAGAGCAGCAAACCAATCTATAGCATTCCCATTGGCCTTAAAATCAGAACACATCAGGAGTGCCTTGTTAGATGAATTTAGCAGCAGGGAAGCCTGCAACTCATCAGCTTTCTGTTTCTCAAAAGTAGGTACTTACTGCAGTCAAGAGGAATTATTCCTGAGGATTTCTGGTCATGGGGATGTTTTCATTACCTTTAAAAAATGTCAGAGTAAGACAAAAGAAAAGTCTTTATATTTGTTTTGCTCTACAGTATTTCATTTGATTTAAATGCTCATTGATCTACTCTCAGATTGTATTAATTAGTATGTGAAAATTATGTTCAAATAAAATTCAAGTTAATCGTATTTTTATTCATTCACTAAACATACAAACATTGAGACAATCTACAGTGACCCTTATAAAAGACATGTAGGTTTCTGCCCTCAAGGAGGAGCCAACACAGTGATAAAGAAAGACATGTTAATGAAATATGATGAAGATTTTAATTGAAAGACTAGAGAAAGGACAGATGTGATCTTCCTAGAAGTGTTCAGGAAGACTTCATAGCAGAATGACATGGGAAAAGAGAAGGGAATTTACTGTGAGTGGGTACCTAAAACATTCTAGACCCAGAAAAAACACTAAACAAATGCCATCTTATTTAATCTTCAATATTCCTTTTATATGAACAATCTTTCCCCCATTTTTAGATGAGGGTAAGTCTCAACTTCCACATCTTGTGAGTGACAGAAGTGATACTCAAAATCTATCTGATTCCAAAGAAGATGAATTTCCCTACATTATGCTGCATTTCAGGGATCATTTGAAGTATGTGGTAAGGGATAACTGGGCAATTTTTAAAAGAACATACCTCAAAGGAGTTTTCCAGACAATTCTACCCAGAGAGACCAACATGATAAAAAGGAAAGTATGTAAAATATTACCAGAGAAAAATATCTTCTGATGTGAAGCATAAATAATGATAAATTTGCTCCCATCAAGATCTAAATGAGGAATAATTACCATTCTCTCTATGTTGTATACTTCTCCAAAAATCTTATCTATTTCAAATTTTAAAGACATATCTATCATCCTAATGTTTCTAAGGATAAAAATAACAATAACAAATAATGGCACTTTTTTGCCCATCAATGATATACTGGTTAAAGAAAATGTGACACATATACACCATGGAATACTATGTAGCCATAAAAAGAATGAGTTCATGTCCTTTCCAGGGACATGGATGAAGCTGGAAACCATCATTCTCAGCAAACTAACACAGGAACAGAAAACCAAACACCACATGTTCTCACTCATAGGTACGTGGGAGTTGAACATTGAGAACACGTGGGCACAGGGAGGGGAACATCACACACTGGGACCTATCGGGAGTGGGGGGCAAGGGGAGAGGGAGCATTAGAACAAATATCTAATGCATGCAGGGCTTAAAACCCAGATGATGGGTTGACAGGTGCAGCAAACCACCATGGCACATGTATACCTATGTAACAAACCTGCACGTTCTGCACATATATCCCAGAATTTAAAGTGTAATAAAAAAAGAAAAAAAATGGCATTTTTTAATGTGTCAGATACTCTCTAAAACCTGAACACATTAATTTCTTTATAAGCATCTTAATGAAGTATATATCATTATTTTTCCCATTTTAAAGATGAGAAAATTGATATATAGGAAATTAAGTAACTTACCCAGGGTTTTACAACTAGGAAGTAGTGGGATTGTGATTTGAATATAAACAATCTACTCTTTTTTTTTTTTTTTTTGAGATGGAGTCTCGCTCTGTCACCCAGGCTGGAGTGCAGTGGCCAGATCTCTGCTCACTGCAAGCTCCGCCTCCTGGGTTCATGTACAATCTACTCTTATCCACTGCACAGTAACACATCCTCAGTTTTAGTCAACAATTCAAGTGTCTTAAGATTAAAACAGTTATTCATATGAGAAAAAAATTAAAATGGAACTATATATAAAAATATGGAATGCTGTGTAGATGTCAGAGTGGCTTGGCTTTATCATCACTGATTTCATCAACTGTGAGAGTTCATTCAAACTACCTTTTGCTAAGCAAAAACCACTCATTAACTGCTCCATTTTTTTCTCTACTTGTACTTTTGTTTTATAGAATAATCTTTCAAAATTAAGATAGTTGTACTCACTAACTAGAAACATTCAAAAGCCACTTATAGAAATATAATCAAATGACATGTCAGACAATAGAGCATCTCAACTCTTTAAGACCTTTCTCAATTTCTTTGAGTGAGATACATGTGAGTCATCAAAAATTAAATAGTCTAGGAGTCTGCTACTATTAAGGAGGAGTGAGCACCTAATATCAAACTTCCTGCATTCCTGCATATGATAACCCTACATTTGATGTGGGCGAGGGTGAGGAACAAAAGGGAAAAACAAACAAGCAGAAATAATCCAGACTCTGGAAAGTAAACAAAGCAGAGGTATTGGATAAGTGAGTTAAAATTTGGAGGAAGCCACTGGCATGGAGTGCCTTGTTTTTTGTAGCTTTGCCCTGAGGGCAGTCATAATTCTACCCATGGAGGGGAGTGGCTAAAACTCTGATATAAAACTGACCCTTTTTTGGCTGGAGGAGCTAGAGAAAGGGACATGTGGCAACCAGAGCCATCAGAAAGTAAGGGGGACCTAAGAAATGAGAAAGCCAGTGATCAAAGCTGTCTCTGACCACAAGTGGGAAGTTTAAGTCCAATGAAGTTAATTGTTTTTCAAAACAAAACAATAGCATTCTTTGAAGAAATGCAACAGAATCCAGAGACTCTAAAACATAACATGCTAAACATCCAGGACACCATGTGTAATTACTCTATACCCACAAAGCTAGGAAAATGTGACAATCTCAAGCAAAAAGAAAATAAGCAAAAGCCAATTCCAAGGTGATCCAAATGTTGAAATCATCAGGCAAAAACAGCTCAGCAACTATTATAAATGTGCCCATTGAGGTAGGAGAAAATATGCCTGTGATGGATGAAAGAAAACTTTAGTGTAGAAATACAAAACATAAAAATAAACCTAATGAAATGTTAGAACTGAAAAAATATATCTACCTCAACAATAGGAAAACATATAACCTTAATAGAAAATGGTCAAACACCTGAACTGACTCCTAGCCACAGAAGGAGTCAAGAAGATACACAGATGGCAGGCAAATAAGCATATAAAAAGACAGTTCACATCATGTGTAATCAAAGAAATGCAAATTAAAACAATGAGATACCATTACAAAACTGTTAGAATGGCCACAATTCAGTACACTGACAACACCAAATGCTGACAAGGATGCAGAGCAACAGGAACTCTAATTCATTACTAGTGTGAATGCGAAATGATATGGCTATTTTGGAAGACACTTTCCCAGAAAACTAAACATACTCTTACCATACAATCAAGCAATCACACTTTTTGGCATTTACCCAAACAAACTAAAAATTTATGTCCACATAAAAGCCTGAACATGCGTGCTTAAAGCAGCTTTATTCATAATTACCAAAACCTGGAAATAGCCAAGATATCCTTCAGGAGGTGAATGGATAAATAAACCGGTACATTGAGAATGAAATGTTATTCAGCACTAAAAAGAAATGATGTATCAAGCCATGAAAAGACATAAAACCTTAATGCATGTTACTAATCAAAAGAAGACAATCTAGAAAGGCTTCCATCAATATGATTCCAGCTATATTACATTCTGAAAAGGACAAAACTGAAAACGGAAAAAGATTAGTGGTTACTAAGGGTTAGGGAGGAAAGGGGAATCAGTATACAGAGCATAAAAGATTTTTAGGATAGTGAAATTATTCCATATGACACTATAACTTGGAAACATGTCATTATACATTCTTTAAAACCCATAGAATGCATAACATCAAGAGGGAACCCCAATGTAAGCTATGGACTTTGGGTGATGATGTGTCACTCAATGTAGATTTATCAACTGTAATAAATGTACTACTCAGGTGCAGTGTGCTGATAGTGTGGGAAGCTATGAACATGTAGGGGTAGGAACTATATGGGAAGTATATATTTCTTCTCAAATTTTATCTGAGCCTAAATCCACTCCAAAAAAATATATTGAGTAGGAAAAATTATACAATATCAAATAAAAAATTTACTGCATGCCCTAATACTAGAATGCAGAGACAAAAAAGAATTATTGATCTTGAAGATAGATTAATAGAAATGATCCAGTCTAAAGAAGAGATTTAAAATAAAAACAGAAAAATGTATAACATATTGGTACTTGGAGTTACAGAAGAAGAGGAGAGAGAGAACAATGCAGAAAATATTTGAAGAAACAAAGGCTGAAAATTCAAATTTGGTAAAAGCCATAAATTTCCAGATTCAAGAAGCTCAGAGTTCCCACAAAAGAAAAATTATACCTAGACAAATTATGTCAGACTCTTGAAACTAAATATAATGAAAATTATCTTGAAAGCAATGAAATTAACATGACACATTACATACAAGGAGATACCAATTCAATGACTACTGATTTCTCATCAGAAGCTGCGGAGGGCAGAATAGTGCCAAATAGGGAAGAAAAAATAAAAAGCTCAAAGGGGAATTTTGCCTCTAGCAAAAATAGCTTTGAGGAACAAAGACTAAATGCAGACATTATGAGATAAAAAAAAACTGAAGAGAATATGTTGGGCCCAGACCTACACCAAGAGAAATGCTGAAGAAGTTTCTTAAGGTTAAAGGGAGGTAATATCAAAAGAAAAGTGGATCTTCAGGAATAAGTAAAGAACAGTAGAAATGGTAAGTATCTGATAGAATATAAGTGATTAATTTTTTCACTTTAAAAAAATATAATATATGACTATTTGAAATAAAAATTATAGTGTTTGGTGGAGTTTATAATATATGTAGATGCAATTCATATGACAGTGATAGCATGCAGGACAGTACAGGAAAAGATAAATGTACTTATACAGTTGTAAAATTTCTTTTATGTAAAGTAGAAAATATTATCTTGAAATAAAGTTTAAAAAATTATGAATATATATTTTAAATTCTAGTAAAACCCCTAAAATGGAGAGTTATGGGTAAAAAGCCAAAAGTTAAATTATATAAAATTATAAAGGTATTGAAACGATCCAAAGAAAAGGCAAAGAAAAAGAGACCAAAAAAGAGGAAACAAAGCAAATAATAAAGTGGTAAACATCAATCCAGCCATATTAAACTGCATTAAGTAATAACATAGCCTTAAAAATGTTAATCAATTACAAATAACAAAACTTTGCAGTGGAAAAACCCAGCAAACACTTAGCTAATCAAGTGATCAAGTTAATATTACAACATCATGTACCCCTGATACCTGCAAAGAACAAGTCAACTTTTTGTCCAAAATACGGAACCTCAATTTAATAATGAGGAAACATCAGACAAATCCAAATTGAGGGGCTCTTGCAGAATAGTTCACTAATACTCATCAAAATTAATAGGCCACGAGAAACAAGGAAAGACTACAAAACTCACTGACTGGAGTACACAAAAGGAATTAACAACTAAATGTAATGAAGGATTACTGACCAAATCCTGGAACAAAAAAACACAACCAGCAATAAAGCTTCTGAGACCGAATAAAGTTTACAGGTTAGTTGAGTGTTACATCAATGTTAGTTTCTTAGTTTTTATAATATTATGTATACATATGTTAACATTAGCAGAATCCAGGTGAAGACTACATGGGAAATCACTGAACCACTTTTCCACTTTTAAATTAAAATTATTTAGAAATAAAAAATTTTAAAGTATTAATGGATTAAACACTAATTAAAAAGCAGATATTATCAGAATGAATAAAAAAGCAACAATATGCTGCTTACAAAAGACATACTTTACAGTTTTGTGTGTTATTTAAAAAAGATACACATGCAAATAATATAAAAAGGCAGAAAAATCTTTATCAATATCAGATAAACTTACAAAGTATTAACAAAGATAAAGAGCAATATTTCATAATGATAAAAATAATTTCAATGACTGTAATTGTTTATTACTAACATAAACTCAAAATAAGTAAATTTATCCACATCTTAGTACACAATGTTAATATGCAAAACTCAACTGTATTTTAATATACTGCCAATGAATCACTGGAAAATAAAATTTAAAAAATTATTTACAATCACATGAAATATAACATAATTAGCAATAATTAGAAACAATTTTAACAAAATATGTACACTGTCTCTTCACTCAAAACTATGGAACATTGCTGAGAGAAATTATACAATATCTGAATAAAATAAAAGAGAAACTATGTTCATGGATTTAAAAAACTCAGTATTTTTAAGATATCAGTTCTCCATAAATTGATCTACAGTTAAACATTATGTCAATGAAAATTACAACAGGTTGTTTAGTAGAAACTAAGAAGCTGATTATAAAGTTTATGTGGAAATGCAAATGGCCTACAATAGCCAAAACGATTTTTTTAAAAGAAGAAAATTGGAGGACTTATTTGACTGATTTGAAGGCTCACTGCAAAGCTACACTAAACAAGACCGTGTGATATTGGCAAAAGAATACTTTTTGTTTGTTTGTTTTTTAAGGAAAGGTTGGGAAGGGAATGAGGGATAAAAGACCACAAATTGGGTACAGTGTATACTTCTCGGGCAACGGGTGCACCAAAATCTCACAAATCACCACTGAAGAACTTACTCATGTAACCAAACACTACCTGTTCCCCAATAACCCATGGAAATAAAAAAAAAGTAACTAAAAAAAGAAGTATTTGTTTTAAAAAAGAAGATGATAGAGCAGCAGTTCTCAAATTCTGTTCCAGGATTTAATTAAAACTACTTTTCTAATAATGGTAAGATACTAATTGCCTTTTCACTCTCACACTCTCATAAGTTTACAGTGGAATTTTCCAGAAGGTAAATGATCTGTAAAATCTCAACAGATTTAATGTAGAAACAGACATTAAAGTATTTTTTAGTGTAAAACAATGCTCTTTTTCTCATTAACTTTTCATTCTGAAATATATAAATATTTTTACAAAGTTATGTTTTTTATGTTAACATGTATTGGGCTTATTATTGATTTCTATGCAAATTAATAGATATTTATTATTGAGCTCTCATTGAGACGTACAAGGAGATTAATGTTGTGCTCATGCCTACTAACACAACATCCACTCTGCAACCTATGGATCAAGAAGGAGTCATTTCAACTTTCAAGTTTTACTGTTTAGGAAAGACGTTTCATAGAGCTATAGCTGCCACAGATACTGATTCTTCTGATGGATCTAGCCAAAGTAAATTGAACACCTCTGGAAAGAATTCACCATTCTAGATGCTACTAAGAGCATTCATGATTTATGAATGGAAGTGAAAATATCAATATTAGCTGGACTTTGAAAGAAGTTGATTGCAATCCCCATGGATGACTTTGAAGAGTTCAAGATTTAAGTGGAGGAAGTAACTGCCAATGTGGTAGAAATGGCAAGAAAACTAGAATTAGAAATGAAATCTGAAGGTGAGACTGAATTGCTGCAATCTCATTATAAAACTTTAAAAGATTAGGTGTTGATTTTTAATGGAGGAGCAAAGAAAGTGGTTTCTTAAGATGGAATCTACTTTTGGTGAAGACGCTGTGAACATTGTGGAAATCAAAACAAAGAATTTAAAATATTCCATAAACTTGGTTGATAAAGCAATGGCAGGGTTTGAGAGGATTGACTCCAATTTTGAAAAAAATTATTCTCTCGGTAAAATGCTATCAAACAACATCACATGCTACAGAACAATCTTCTGTGATAGAAAGAGCCAATAAATGCTGCAAACTTCTCTATTGTCTTGTTTTAAAGAAGTTGCCATAGTCATGCCAGCCTTCAGCAACTACTACCCTGATCAGTTAGCAGCCATCCATCAACATTAAGGCATGATCCTCCACCAGCAAAAAGATTATGACTTGTTGAAGACTCATAATCATTAGCATTTTGAGCAATAAAATATTTTAAATTAAGGTATGTACATTGATTTTTTTAGACATAATGTTACTGCACACTTAATAGACTATAATATAGTGTAAGCCTAACTTCTATGTGCACTGGGAAACCAAAAAAACATCATTGACTCACTTTATTGCGTATTTGCTTTTGTGAGGTGGTCTGGAACTCGACCTGTAATATCTGAGGTATGCCTGTAATTTTGAATGGATCATAGACCTGAACATAAAAAAACAACAATGATAAATATTCTAGAAGCAAGCATTTTAAAGATATGTGCCATCTGGGGAGGCAAAGATATCTTAGGGAGGACACAGAGAACACAAATCATAAAACAAAAAAATGATAAACTTTATTAAAATTAAAAAGTGTTGCTCTTTGAAAACTACTTTTACAAAAATAAAAAGGCAAGTCACAGAATGGAAGAAAATTATGCAATACATATATTTGACATGGAACTTATATCCAGATTACAAAAAAATTTACAACTCAATAATAAGATAACAGCTCAATAAAAATAAGCAAAATATTTAATAATACTTTACAACTGAAAATATTGAGTAACTAATAAGTGCAAGAAAAAATGCTCACCATCATTATTCATCAGAGAAAGGCAAATTAAAGCTGAACTACCACTTTACATTCATGAAAATGGCTAAATTCAAAATTTACCCAAAATCCCAAGTGTTGGTAAGGATATGCAGCAACTAGAACTCTATACTACTGGTGGGAATTTAATGTGGCATAACCCACTTTGGAAAAATGTTTGTCAGTTTCTTGGAGTTCAACATATTCATACCATTTGACCCAGCTATTCCACTCAGGTATTTTCACAAAGAAATAAAAACATGTTTACACGAAGTCTTATGCACAAATATTAATGGCATCTTTATTAACAATATTCAAAAACCAGAAACAACCCAACTCTCAATCAACAGCTGAGTGGTTAGGCAAAATGTGATTTCAAACAATGAAATACTACTCAGCAATAAAAAAGAAAGGAACTATTTATTATACAAGAGATTGAATCAACCCCAAATCACTATCTTGGGTGAAAAAGCCAAAGGGTGTATATTGCATGAATCCACTTACATAAAATTATTTGAAGTGTTAACTAATCTACAGGGATAAAAGAAAAAAAAAACAATGCTTGCCTGGAGCAGTGGGTAGCAAAAGAAATATTCTGCAATGGGACAACAGGATACAAGGAACAGCATGGGGATAATGAAAATTTTGTATGGATCATAGACCTGAACATAAAAAAACAACAATGATAAATATTCTAGAAGCAAGCATTTTAAAGATATGTGCCATCTGGGGAGGCAAAGATATCTTAGGGAGGACACAGAGAACACAAATCATAAAACAAAAAAATGATAAACTTTATTAAAATTAAAAAGTGTTGCTCTTTGAAAACTACTTTTACAAAAATAAAAAGGCAAGTCACAGAATGGAAGAAAATTATGCAATACATATATTTGACATGGAACTTATATCCAGATTACAAAAAAATTTACAACTCAATAATAAGATAACATCTGTACTTGACTATGGAGGTGAGTTCTTGGGTGTGTACCACTGTCAAAACTGATAGAATTAGATGCAGTGCATTGCATGTAAATTGACATAAATTCCAAAAAATTAAAAAATCTATAAGTGTGACATCTAAATAAATTCTAAACTAACATTTATTTGTACATACACATTGGTTAAAGCTACATATGCATGCCATCAGTCAATTTACTCATTCAACACATGAGTCTTACGTGGAATGTATTGAAAGAAAAATAAAATCTGGACTATTTATATTCTAAAACTGGGAAGAATGACACAGACAAGATGAGGCCTTATTAAGGCAGTATGTTGAGAGAGGATAGCTTATCCTATTATTTTTCTATGCAATGCTAGGACTGTAATTATAATTATCCAGTGGTCTCCACCAAGTTCAGATACTTCTGGGTTTTTTTTAACCATTCTTAATAGATTATGTTAATTCAGAACTACACAATGTAGAAAAGTGGATTAGTTGAGAATTTTTTTAAAAAGTCAGTCACATTGTGAAATGAATTAAGTACATTTACCTAAGAGTCAACTCAGGCAAACATACCAATTATTATTACATGCAATCTCATGATAAAACTTTAAAAGATTCGGTGTTGCTTCTATAAGCAACAACTATATATATATACATATATATATTTATAATAAGAAACAATCTTCATAAAAAGAATTTATAAGCCGATCAATCAGTCATTAATTTATTAGAAGAAAGTCTCTCTCCCTTTTCTCTTTAGTTTATCGTTCTGTTATTTTGCCTAGATCTTGCTTGGTGGTTGAACCACTCATAAGAGAAAGTATCAGGTCTACAGACAATATTTCACTCACAGCAGCATGAATAGTGTAGAAAATCAGAATTTTCTTGGAGAGTGTCAAAGGGGTCACCAGGATGAGAAAAGTCCATCAGTGATGAAAGAATGAGAACAGACAACAGTGGTCTGGCCTGTGTATTGAGTGAAAGGTAGATGAACAGAATCAATTCAACATCTAACCCTCAAAGAATAATCATTGGGACACCTTTTTACAGAGATCAAACTGCTCATACTATGGGCCACGTAGCTCAAGGAAAATGCCATATTAGAGTGGAGAACCTGATTCTCCTTTGTTTTTGCATATCCTTTTTGGTATTCCTTGCTGTGTATGGCCCCAGTAAATGAGTTCTTCTGTTTAACCAAGTATTACATAAATTGCAGAGACATTTTACTTTGCAGTTCCTCAAAGTTCAACTAAGTCTTAATCAATTAAAATGTTTAGTTCTCACTACTGCTATTTTTATTCACCTTTTTTTATCTTTTTTTATATTATAAATTCTGGGATACATGTGCAGTACGTGCAGATTTGTTACACAGGTATACACATGCCATGGTGGTTTGCTGCAACCATCAACCCAACATCCACATTAGGCATTTCTCCTAATGCTATCCCTCCCCTAGACCTCCAACCCCAACCGGTCCCAGTGTGTGATGTTCCCCTTCCTGTGTCCATGTGTTCTTTGTTCAACTCCCACTTATGAGTGAGAATATGTGGTTTTTGGTTTTCTGTTCCTGTGTTAATTTGCTGAGAATGATGGTTTCCAGCTTCATCCATGTCCCTGCAAAGGACATGAACTCAACCTTTTTTATGGCTATATAGTATTCCATAGTGTATATGTGCCACACTTTCTTTATCCTGTCTATCATTGATGGGCATTTGGGTTGCTTCCCAGTCTTTGCGATTGTGAATAGTGCTGCAGTAAACTTACGTGTGCATGTGTCTTTATAGTAGAATAATTCATAATCCTTTGGGTATACACCCAGTAATGGGATTGCTGGGTCAAATGGTATTTCTGGTTCTAGATCCTTGAGGAATCACCACACTGTCTTCCACAATGGTTGAACTAATTTACACTCCCACCAACAGTGTAAAAGCATTCCTATTTCTCCACATCCTCTCCAGCATCTATTGTTTCCTGACTTTTTAATGATCACCATTCTAATTGGCGTGAGATGGTATCTCATTGTGGTTTTGATTTGCATTACTCTAATGATGAGTGATGATGAACTTTTTTTTCATGTTTGTTGGCCACATAAATGTCTTCTTTTGAGAAGTGTCTGTTCATATCCTTCACCCACTTTTTGATGGGGTTGTTTGTTTGTTTCTTGTAAATTTGTTTAAGTTCCTTGTCGACTCTGGATAGTAGCCCTTTTTCAGATGGATAGATTGCAAAAATTTTCTCCAATTCTTTGGGTTGCCTGTTAACTCTGATGATAGTTTCTTTTGCTGTGCAGAAGCTCTTTAATTTAATTAGATCCCATTTGTCAACTTTGGCTTTTGTTGCCATTGCTTTTAGTGTTTTAGTCATGAAGTTTTTGCCCACGCCTATGTCCTGAATAGTATTGCCTAGGTTTTCTTTTAGGGTTTTTATAGTTTTAGGCTTTACATTTAAGTCTTTAATCCATCTTGAGTTAATTTTTGTATAAGGTATAAGGAAGGAGTTCAGTTTCAGTTTTCTGCATATGTCTACCCATTCTTCCCAACACCATTTATTCAACAGGGAATCCTTTCCCCATTGCTTTTGTCAGGTTTGTCAAAGATCAGATGGTTGTACATGTGTGGCATTATTTCTGAGGCCTCTGTTCTGTTCCATTTGTCTATATATCTGTTTTGGTACCAGTACCATGCTGTTTTGGTTACTATAGTCTTGTAGTATAGTTTGAAGCCAGGTAGTGTCATGCCTCCAGCTTTGTTCTTTTTGCTTAGGATTGTCTTGGCTATATGGGTTCTTTTTTGGTTCCATATGAAATATAAAGTAGTTTTTTTCTAATTCTGTGAAGAAAGTCAATGGTAGCTTGATGGGGATAGCACTGAATCTATAAATTACTTTGGGTAGTATGACCATTTTCATGATGCTGATTCTTTCTATCCATGAGCATGGTATGTTTTTCCATTTGTTTGTGTCCTCTCTTATTTCCTTGAGCTGTGGTTTGTAGTTCTCCTTGAAGAGGTCCTTCAAATCCCTTGTAAGTTGTATTCCTAGATATTTCATTCTATTTGTAGCAATTGTTAATGGGAGTTCACTCCGGATTTTTGGTGTATAGGAATGCTTGTGATTTTTGCACATTGATTTTGTATCCTGAGACTTTGTTGAAGTTGATCATCAGCTTAAGGAGATTTTGAGCTGAGATGATGGGGTTTTCTAAATATACAACCGCATCATCTGCAAACAGAGTCAATTTGACTCCCTCTCTTCCTATTTGAATGCCATTTATTTCTTTCTCTTGCCTGATTGCCCTGGTCAGAACTTCCAATACCATTTTGAATAGAAGTGGTGAGAGAGGGCATCCTTGTCTTGTGCTGGTTTTCAAAAGGAATGCTTCCAGCTTTTGCCCATTCATTTTGATATTAGTTGTGGGTTTGTAATAAATAGCTCCTATTATTTTGAGATACATTCCACCAATACCTAGTTTATTGAGAATTTTTAGCATGAAAGGGTGTTGAATTCTATCCAAGGACTTTTCTGAATCTATTGAGATAATCATGCGGTTTTTGTCATTGGTTCTGTTTATATGATGGAATAAGTTTATTGATTTGTGTATGTTGAACCAGCCTTGCATCCTAGGGATGAAGCTGACTTGATCATGGTGGATAAGCTTTATGATGAGCTGCTGGATTTGGTTTGCCAGTATTTTAGTGAGGATTTTTGCATTGATGTTCATCAGGGATACTGGCATGAAATTTTCCTTTTTTGTTGTGTCTCTGCCAGGTTTTGGTATCAGGATAATGCTGGCCTCATAAAATGAGTTAGGGAGGAGTCCCTCTTTTTCTATTGTTTGGAATAATTTCAGAAGGAATGCTTCCAGCTCCTCTTTGTACCTCTGGTAGAATTAGGCTGTGAATCCATCTGGTCCTGGGCATGTTTTGGTTGGTAGGCTATTAATTACTGCCTCAATTTCAGAACTTGTTATTGGTCTATTCAGGGATTTGACATCTATTAACCTTAAATGTAAATGGGCTAAGTGCTCCAATTAAAAGACACAGACTGGATAAAGAGTCAAGACCCATCGGTGTGCTGTATTCCAGAGACCCAGCTCATGTGCAAAGACACACATAGGCTCAAAATAAAGGGATGGAGGAAGATTTACCAAGCAATTGGAGAGCAAAAAAAAAGCAAGGGTTGCAATCCTCATCTCTGATAAAACAGACTTTAAACCAACAAACATCAAAAAAGACAAAGAAGAGCGTTACATAATGGTAAAGGGATCAATGCAACAAGAAGAGCTAACTATTCTAAATATATATACATCCAATACAGGAGCACCCAGATTCATAAAGCAAGCTCTTAGAGACCTACAAAGAGTAGTAGACTTCCACACAATAATAGTGGGAGACTTTAACACCCCACTGTTAATATTAGACAGATCAACAAGACAGAAAATTAACAAGGATATTCAGGACTTGAACTCAGCTCTGGACCAAGCAGACCTAATAGACATCTACAGAACTCTCCACCCCAAATCAACAGAATATACGTTCTTCTCAGCACCACATCACACTTATTCTAAAATTGACCACATAATTGGAAGTAAAACACTCCTCAGCAAATGCAGAAGAATGGAAATCATAGCAAACAGTCTATCAGACTACAGTGCAATCAAATTATAACTCAGGATTAAGAAACTCACTCAAAACTGCACAACTACATGGAAACTGAACAACCTGCTCCTGAACGACTACTGGGTATATAATGAAACTAAGGCAGAAATAAGTAAGTTCTTTGAAACCAGTGAGAACAAAGACACAACATACCAGGATTTCTGGGACACAGGAAAAGCAGTGTTAAGAGGGAAATGTATAGCACTAAATGCCCACAGGAGAAATCAGGAAAGATCTAAAATTGACACCCTAAGATCAGAATTAAAAGAACTAGAGAAGCAAGAGAAACAAATTCAAAAGCTAGCAGAAGACAAGAGGTAACTAAGATCAGAGCAGAACTGAAGGAGATAGAGACAGGAAAAACCCTTCAAAAAATCAATGAATCCAGGAGCTGGTTTTTTGAAAAGATTAACAAAATAGATAGACTGTTAGCCAGACTAGGAAAGAAGAATAGAGAGAAGAATCAAATAGACACAATAAAAAAAAGATAAAGGGGAGATCACCACTGATCCCACAGAAATACAAACTACCATCAGAGAATACTGTAAACACCTGTACACAAATAAACTAGAAAATCCAGGAGAAATGGATAAATTCCTGGACACATACACCCTCCCAAGACTAAACCAGGAAGAAGTTTATTCACCTATTAAACATGTCCAATTTGTCTCTTTAGTAGAAGGGGCAAGAGAATCAGTTTAACTTTGTCAGCTCTGCAAGTCTGAATTGATCGGAGTAATGAATTGCTGCCAAGAGCAGTGGATGTCTCCATATTCAGAGCTGTGCACAAGAAATAAAGAGTGGAGTAGAGAGGGCTGTCTGGCCAGGCACAGTGGCTTATGCCTGTAATCCCAGCACTTTGAGAGGCCGAAGTAGGTGGATCACCTGAGGTCAGGGGTTTGAAATCAGCCTGGCCAACATGGTGAAATACAAAATTAGCTGGGAGTGGTGGTGCATGCCTGTAATCCCAGCTAGTTGGGAGCGTGAGGCAGAATAGCTTGAACCTGGTAGGCAGAGGTTGCAGTGTGCTGAGATCGCACCACTGCACTCCAGCCTGGGCAACAAGAGTGAAACTCCATCTCAAAGAAAAAAAAAGAAAAAGACCAGGAAAGAGAGTACAACTAGGTCATCATAACAAGAAGGAGGTCCATAAACAGAAAGGAGCTGGAATCCAAAGCCATTGGATCTGAATATCTGAGATTAGGTGGTGGGTCATTTCGGTACAGTGCCAGATTAGTACCTGAAATTGGATTTGTCACCTCCTGCATGAGGCAAGACAGTGTGTCAGGGACACTAAAAGAGCCAGCAGTAGAGATCACTGCAATATTGAAAATTATGGAGATCTTATTCCCTTCAGTGTACGTTCTGCAAATGTCAGCTATACCCACTGCTTTCTCTTTTTTGCCCTCTGTCTACCTGCCCTGAACATCACTGACAGTTAAAGATGAAAGGTGCAGAGATTTATCTGGCTTTTAGCTGGAGAAAGGAAAATCTCCAGGCCAAGAATTATTTGGAAATGCCTCCCCCACAGTATAAGTATAATTAACTCCGTGATACTACCATGCTGTTACCTGTTACATCAATCATCCTTCACAGCTACAGTAAAACATGGTTGTGTATTTTATTATCTCGTATCTTTTTTGTGTAGACTTCACCATAATTTGGTGATGCTCTGCCAGTGTTAACACACTGCTCCTTAAAATGTCCTGAAAAATTATTTTCAAAATATGAACTCCCTCACCCAAGTTTAAAGACACTGAGTGCCTGGTTTCGTTATTGGAGTTGTGATCATTAGTATAATCATTTAGTATGAGGAACAAGGTATAGCTAAAATTTTTCTTCTCGTGCTTCAGTTTTTCTCTTACCATATTCAAAGCATCCTATTCAAAGCATAAAGTAGAGGCAATAATAAAACAATAGAGTTTTTTTTTCCCCAGGAATTGAGTTCTCACCTCTGAATGGTTGACAAGTGACTTTGGGAAAATGACTTGGCCTCTTTCTGTATCCTTTTGTTAACTGGAGGTAATAATATCCAATCTACCTATTTCACAGTATTCATATGAGGATATCAGAAAGTAGAGATGAACATACTTTGAGAACCTGAAAATATGAGAATAAGATATTATAAAATAAAATTTAAAATTTTAACAGTGAATTTGGTAGAGTTCACATTACCTGAATCATTGGCAAGTTAAACACATGTATTGCTCATGTTTAACTTATTCTAAAATTACTTAGGAGATAATATATGTCCTCTGATTATATTTGACATTATTTTTAAAGGATACTCTCCAAAATGTAATAACTTATCTCAAGTATGATTATTCCTTACACGGAGTAGAAAATGATTCATATTTATCTCATCTGCTAAAAATTTTATTAATTTTTAACACAGTGTACCAAAACAAAACATCCTGGTTTGTAAAAACCGAGGTATATTTAAATACAGGGATCTAAACTATAAGAGTTACCAGTTGATGCTACTTGGCTGAGATTTCTGCCATTATCTAGTCAGCCAGTCCTGTAAAGATCATGTCACTCTTGTGTCACTATCTTAGAGGATTGAGACAGGCAGAATGATTTAAATCAATATAATTACTGCACTAGGGTTCAAAGAAAGCGTGTCTTGTGCCTCCCAGGACATGTACTCAGAGCATGTCTGAGGAGGAGATGAAGTTTGGTCAGCCTTGCTGACAGGCTACACTTTGGTTGACTCTTTAATCAGTGTTTTTGTTTTGCATTTTCTTTGATTAATTTAAGGAGGAAGAGAGGAAAGAGAAAGACATCTTTTTCTTTTGTGTGTGTGTGTGTGTGTGTGTGTGTGTGTGTGTGTGTGTGGTTCTCACTCCCGTTGCCCAGGCTGGAGTGCAGTAGGGCACCATCTCAGCTTTCTGCAACCTCCACTTCCCTGGCTCAAGTGATTCTCCCACCTCAGCCTCCCGAGTAGTTGGTACTACAAGCATGCACCACCACGCCTGGTTAATTTTTTGTATTTTTGGTAAAGACAGGGTTTCACCATGTTGCCAGGCTGGGTTTTTGTTCTTTGCATCAACAATTTGATTATGAATAATTTAGTAGAAATAATATTCTGTGATTAGTTTTATCCCATGTATGATTTTAGTATTTTTATTTTCTGTGAATATTTGAATAAAAACATCCCATGTAAACCTTCATTCTACTGTTTTCTCTCTTCTACACTGTCTTCCTTTTATCCTATCCCAATCATGTTAGGGCAGCATCATGGGTTGAGAGCAGTACTGCTGTTAGCCTGGAAGCCCCTGGATGAGTTCTGATGTGTGTGTTCTTGGGAAAGTCATTGATCCTTTATGGGTGAAAAATGATGTTGCATGTGCCAACGTCAAAGGTCCTCTCTAGTTCTAAACAGAGTCAACTTATTTTTTTAAATCAATCCATGTGATGATTCTCTTTTGGAAATATCACCTATTCCTCTGATTGTGTCAATTAACACTCCTCCAGTAAAGTTTTTGTGTGTCTTAAGAAATGTAGTCAAAATACAGCTGAGTGTCCACAGAAGGCTTAGCTAAAGAAAAACTGAAAATTCAATACTTATGAGGAAAAACACTTACTAGTGGCATGTAAATTGATACAAAATCACTTGATTGAGAGGAAAAGCTCATTATCTTTTTTCAAACATTAAATGTGCAGGAATCTGGTTAGTGATTTATTATCGAGAAGCTGAGGCTCAATGTATATAATATTTATCTTTACAATAATATTTCGGGGACTCCAGTAAGTCATCAAATGCAACCCACAATATATTTTATAATTCCATCATTAGCTCACTGAGTAATATCTTTTGTAATTTAGCTTAACAAGCACATTTGTGAAGTATCATGTAGCCTTCCAATGCTCCAAATAGAAGAACCCTCTTAAGGTAGATTTTCTGGGTTGTGAAGGCTCTCCATGTGGCTCCCCAACAGATTATAGGGCTTCTTTATAGGTTAAAATGTGCAGTGATCCTGGTATCTGCAAAAGTAAAATATCAAATATCACAGTACTCTAGGTACACTGTCACCGTCTCCTAGTTGCCTTTGCCCTGCTTTCCATTTAGTTATCTCTGGCTTTCTAGAGCTCTTGAACTTGAAAAAGGTTAGACAGCACACCGCTGGAGCAGTTTGTGAGCATCAGCAGATTTAGCTTGTAATTTCATTGATCTATATGGGCTCACTGTTTGCAAACCAGCTGCTGCACTGTTTCCCTACAGTTACTGATCTCAGTAGCATTGATTTTTTTCCCCCTTACATTAACATAGCATTACTCCTTTAATGGGCAATAAATGACTGGAGGTAAATACAATCAGGGCTGCAACAACAAAAGGAAACCATCAGACTCATTTTTATTTAAGATATTCTTTCCATTAATATTTGCCATAAAATTATAACGCAAATTATTGACAAAAGCAATGCAATTTTGATTTTAGTCCATTTTGTTCATTTGTAGATATGTGGTGTCCGCCAAGTGGTCTTCTCTTCCTAATGCATTAGGCAAAGCAATACAATAACGGTGCTTTTATGGATACTGTAAATTTGCACCATTACCTTAGTACAACAAAATCCTATTCATGAAAGAAAGTAGAAAGCAGTACAAAGGTTTACACTTAACTTCACCTATGCTGATAATGAAGGTGTCTCAGATTGTGTCAGCTGGCTAAACGACACCATTAAAATCTTGGTTGATTTCAATAAAATTAGAAAAATATTGACTAATCTCTGATATTAAAGAACCCAGTCTATATCACATTAAGATGTAACCCTTACACATCTTCCTGCTGTATGTTTAAAGTGGGTGTCTGTGTGTGTATGCAGGGCGAACACTATTTAGAAATTATTTCTCAGAGTTCCTTTCTGGAATTTTGATAACTGTGGAAGAGGATATAAAAGGCATGCATTTTAAAGTTAATTACACATAGATATGTTCTAGGTGGTGAAGGACATGAAAAGAGCCTAAAAACAGATCACTTCTGGTGATCAATTTAGTTACTTTAAAGAAGCAAATCACCATTAAGCCCAACCGATAATTTCAATTGTAACAAAGCAAAGTCAACAATATATTGTATTTCATAAACTGTAGAATTTTGACTTGTTTCCATTTCTACTGACAATATAGAAATAATCTCTCATATCCAACACGATCTCTAGTACTAAGTCTAATGTTTCATTTTTTGTTTGTTTTGAGATGAGCAAAAATCTTTTGGCAGCAACTTTCTCAGATCTTTTACTCCAGGATGCTGACAAGTATGATTTTGAATTTTTAAGAAAATTGTTCTGAATCTAAAGCCTTCTAAAAAATCACCTATGTTTAGCCACATCTTTATACATTTTTATTTACTTTCTCAATATTCTTCTATGAGTTTCCAAATTTCACTGAGGTTCAGGTGCTATTACATCTCAAATACGTGAAAGTAACCATTTATTTTCAGCAATAATTTTTATTGGTGCTTTGTTCATTGGTTTTCTTTTTTAAAAATTATGTGTTACAGAAAGATGATAAGAGTATTGATCTGAAGTAAGAATCACCAGAATCAATGATAGAGTTGGCAAAAAAATCTAAAACATCCTCAGTACCTTCCAATGTAATTCTTACATTTAAATGGTTTTATTACTGTTTTATTGTTGTCGCTGTTACTTACAAAAACATTTCTCATCTCTTTCACTCTCACGTCTTTTTCCAAAATTATGTCATTGTCTATAGCTCTCATCAGCAGTCTGACCCATCTCCAAACATAAGACTTGTAAATGACTTTGGCATGAACAGTACATTATTTTTATGGTATTTATTGTCCAAAGTCTCACTTGTAAACAATAAGCTACTGCCGAGGGTCTGTCATTGTCTATGGGTGATTCTGCTACCTGCAATACTTCTGCACTTCCTGCAATACTCATCTGTTCTGCTGCCTTCCATGTGCCAATAAATTTTAAAAGATTTATTTATTTACTGTAAATGAATCAAATTCTCCTCATTTCTCTCTTGATGGTGAAAAGAAAATAAGGAGAGTGAGATTTTCTCTCTTTCAATTCTATGACTCCAGATTTAGAAGGGAAAGGAATACTTAGGAAAATGAAATCCCTTTGTAATAATTTGTGGAGGTAGGAAATAAACAAAAATGTTTTATGTAAATACGCTTTCCTTTTTAAAATTTTATATAATCCAAATTTTATATATTTTATATATATCCAAGTTTATTTCTATTATCTTTATGAAAATACATTCTAGCCCAAATTTTGGGTGATCCAGTAAAGTGTCCAGAAAGTTTTTAATATTTCAAATATAGTAACTATAAATTTTATCATTCAGTTAACGTGTAAAGCTATTTAAGACCACACTGAATTGTTTGTTACAACTTTATTTCTCTTCAATATGTGACAGGCTTATTTCCAAACTGCAATACCATAAATACAAAATTATATAGAATCTTTAAGAAACTAGGCTTTCTGGATTAACTTACGTAACAAACCTACTAGTTACCAGAAACTATTTACTGAACACTAGTTGTAAGTTAGAAATGATCAAGATGTGCCCCCAGCCTCAGCTTACAGTCTAGCAGAGTTACATATGGATATACAACTCAATCTATTTTTTTTTGCATAAAACTTCCTAGAACTGATGAGACACTTCTTTCTTTATTGATTATAGCAGACAATGGTCTATGGCCCCCACATCATGGACACGCAGAATAACTACATCTCTCAGGTCCCTTGTAGCTAGCTGGGGACATGGATGATGGTGTTGCCAGAAATGATGGGTTTGCTTCCAGGCATGACTTCTAAAATATCTCATGCAATCCTCCATGGAACCTCTCTTCCTTCACCCATTAAGTAAACAAATGAAGAGGGTCTATCACAGAGTTCCAAGAATACTCTGTGGTGTGACAAAGCAAAAGAAAGTAGCATGGATGAAGAGCTTCCAGGAGAACCTCCTGACCCACATTGTCATGAGTGGGAAACAATATTTTGTGATGTTAAGACTCTGAGACTTTAGGTTTGTGTGTTTCAACAGCTAGCATTTACTACTCTGACTCAATAATTCTCAAAGATCATTTTGTAACTCATTGTCCTGTTTTGTAATATTAATACAAAGGCATACATAAGCTTTAACAAGGAATGCAGGGCTTTGGGTCCTTAAGTTAAAGAAGACTCAGATTTCTCGATTTTATGAATTATTTCCTCTTGTAGATTTTTCCTGACCATATTTTCCTAGGTGTAGAGCAGGGGTGTCATTCTTCATTGAAAATCATGTAGCTGTCTCTGGCTTTAATATTGTGGATCTAAAATCTATATAATTAAGCTGAAAATTATTAGCTACCATTTATATAACACCAAGGACCAGGCAAAACTTTAATCACATGCAAACTTCATTAAAACGCTGTAAGGTAGATATTATCGTACTTATTTTATATCTGAGGAGATGGAGATTTACTGAATTGAAATAAATTACCAAATGAGTAAATTCTAGCACAAGTATTTGACCCTAAGTCTGTGAATGCTCAAGCTATTAATTATCTTAAGCATATGTAGTTAAGTAGTATCTTTTCTTAGAATGGCTCAAATAATAATATGTGACAGGATATTATCTTATGAAGCTTATATTGACCTCTGTTAGCCCTCTTCACTTTTGTGGGGTATATTTTATTACTTGACTATGTTCTTGATAGATCATAGTTCCAGCAAGATGAGATGTATTTCCTTATAACAAATTTGTAATAATGTCTTATCTAATATACATGGCTATAATTTTTTATATTTTAAAATTTTTATTATAGAAAATTTTAAATATAAACAGAAGTAAAGAATATATGTAACCCCAAATATCAACTATACAGTTTTAGCAATTATCAGATAATGGCCAATCTTGTTTTATAAAGCCCCCCACACTCCCCAGATTACTCTGAAGCAAATCTCCAACATCAAAATTATTTCATTTGTAAGCAGAATAGATACTATCTTTTAGATAATCAGTTATAAAAGATACAATTCTTAAAAATATATAATTGCAGTGTTATAATCATACCTTAAAGATATTAAAATAATTTGTATAGAAATTCTTAAAATATATTATTCATGTAATTACAAAATAACATATATTGCATGTATGTTGTGTTCTAGGCCTATCTTCAGATGTTCACATCTTTGAATTCTGGTCAACACATTTAAACAGGTTTGATTCTGTACTCAAATTACACACCTAATTCTTTTGTTGTTGTTGTTGTTCCAAGCAGCCTCCAGGTTGGCTATTACTTAAAAGTTTGTGTTTGTTTGTTTTAATTATTATGAATTTTTCATCCATGCCATTAAACATTTACACTTCAAATTATTATCAATAACATTCCTATTTTACAGTTATGTACAACTTGCTTGTTTACAATCTCTGTATTACCCACGATGCAACAGAATTAACTAACAACAAGTTATTAGATTTTTCCTATTAATGTTAATGTTCTAGGAGTAAAAACTGGAGTTAAAAGATAACTACTAATTGCCAGAATTCAATGAAGTTCCTTAATAATTCCTCGAAAGCATGGCCTTGCTTTTGAACAGGAAGTTAGGATTCTTAATCTGTTTCTGGCATCCTGACTCTGACTTGTGTATCATTTTCTGCATCTGTGCCTCACTATCCTTGTTGTTAAAAGAGGAATAACAAGATAATAATACACATGCTTGTGTGTTACACAGAAATCTTGTGAAAATTAATACTCAAAAAGGACTTCAGAGCTTAGTGAGACAAGGCACTTTAGAATATAAACACCATGCAATTATTCTTATTACTGTGAGCTAGAAAAATGCTCACAAGAAATAGCATGATTATTGTGGCATGCATTAAGCCAAATAAGAAAGCAGGCTACTGGGGAATCCCAACGAAGATAAAAATTACTTTGACCAATCCTTCCTTCCCTCCAGCCACTGAAAGAAATTATTTTTATAGCCATGTTAAAATGGTACCCTAACTTCCTTTCATTTTGCTTAAAATCTGTGATACAGGAATTGTGCTTAAATGAAATTTCCATCAGCTTTTACATATTAAAAAAGCAAGTGCATTTTAATGCACATATTGAACATTAAATCATTTTTTGCCGCAGGTTATTGCAAGTAAATAGTAATTGTAAAATAGATTCTTTTTGATGAAATAAAATGAAAATAGACTGCTAAATGTTCACCTCAGATTTTCTCATCATTTCATTAACAGTTCAACTAGGAAAGGTACTTTTATAATGATGGGCAGGAAAATCATACTCATCTATTTGCATCCATACGCATATATTGGTACACTGACTCTGTTGCCTTAAAATAACAGAACAGAAATATATGAAATGCTTATGCTCCTTAAAATGATTTGTGAGAACTATTTTATTTAACAATTATCTCTTTATTCACATATCAAACACCAGATTAATTAAGAAATGTGACCAAATTTAAATAAGAATCAATTTGCACTTCCACAGTCATCTTATCTTTTTAGGAAACAGGAAATAGAAAAATAAAAATTAGTAAAACAGGTTAGATTCTTAGTGGACTAGCCACAAACTTCTGTACTATTTTGTGTCAATGGTAAACTCAAACCCTTTCCATCCCCATTTACTTTGTGTATCTTTATAAAATATTTTTCTGTAGGTTCAACTATTTTACATTTCCACATATGGCTTGCCCCAAAACCTAAATTAAAGTAATTATGCACTTTAAGACATTGGGAAAACTGTAAAGATTCAGACTGTTTTATACAAGAATAATAAAACAGCAACGCCTTAAAAGGACACTTTCAGCTGTTGCAGACAGGGAGCAGAGAATGCTACTGCTGAGCTTGCATTGCCACCTATGGTTGCTATCTGACAGTTCCCAGGGAAAAGAAACGTGCTCTGTCCTCTGGGTGTACAGTGGCACCTGGGCACTATGCTTCTAGCTTTAGCTCAGTTTAGAATAAACACCTCACAGCATGCGAGCATTGATTCAAATCCTAAATTTGGGAACTATATATACTTGATTTAAATTCTCATGAATGCAGTAAATTAACAAAATTTCACAAACTTCATCACTTTAATACATATTGTCAACTTTACACAAATTCTCAAATTATGGTAGTCAACATTCCTTTAAATAACAAGCATTTCGATACTTACTTTCAATTATGGAGATCTCTGAGGAAAACACTCCTCTTTGCTGACCTCAAATTTTACCACTTGTCAATTTGGTATCTAGAGCTAGCACTATGATGCAAGTTACATTGTATACAGTCTTATGTTTTCACTTCTGAGCTACATGATGAGCTTGATGGGAGCAGAGGCTGCTCCTCATGTCATTGCACACCCACACACTGATGGCAGCGCGCTGGGCTCAGAGAAGCGGATCTATCAGGTTGAGCTTATTGATATGTCCTCTTGACTTTATCTTATGACTAATTGTCTTAGGTCCAGTTCCCTAGGAGCAGGGCCTGAGAAAATAGATTAAATGCACATGATGTACTGAGAACGTGATCTTCAAGAAAAGCTTCTGAAGGAGGGAGAAAAACAGGAACAACTGAGCAAAGATGTGACCTCAGGCCAAATCTAGCATTGGCCTGCTCCTCAACGTGGATGGAAGGGAGTCTCTGAAGCATAAACTGTGCCACACAAATGCCTCTCCTTGAGGCTGAAGGGCCAGCCAATTGTACCCCTTATTATTCAGTCTTAACAATGCCACCCCTGGATGGTGGGAGCTGTAAAACCTCCTAGGTGAGGCAGCTCCGTCAGCTGAGGGCAAATCTCCAGAGAAGGGGACAGCGGTGAGCTGCGGGTAGCCCCACTCCCTGCAGCTAGGGGACAATAAAAGGGGCCTAGTAAAGGGGATCAGGGAAGAACATCTAAAGCATCCACTCAAATGCACTTGTTTCTTACATTAAGTTTACTCTATCCAAACACAGATTCTCCAGACTACTGTAGTTACAATTCTTGAGGAAACTTACTAGTTTCTGCATTGGTTCTGTGGCAAAAACTGATACCCATCATCTCCTTCCATCACCCAACATATGTTCCTCTCTCTCTCTCTCTAGCAAGTCCACTAGCTGAGGTAGCCTACCTCATGGTGTAACACATAGTCTTATTCCTGAGGATTGAGCTCCTATTCTGATGCCCTTACTAGGAAGGTCATGGTTGCTGTACCATTCACAGGTACAAATGAGCATAGGAAGATCCAGAGACAGTTCCCTACCCTGCCCAGTGGATCAGCTGAGCGTCAAACAAGTTCTTCCTTCCTCCCTAGCTTTCCTAACTCCCAAACAAGGAAAGGGTCGATTATTCGTAAATTGTATTTGATGGTCTTCTGGCACACACTGCCTAAAGCTACCAAGTGGCATGTGTACCTTTATATTACAAGTACAGTAGTAGGAATTTTAGTGTACAGCTTAATCCACAGCTGGAAGGAACCCACTCTAAAAACACAGATGTCTAGACTCACAGGGCTTAAGGTTTCAGGATCAGGAAGCACAAATTCTCCAAGTGATTACTGGAAAGTGATGGTGAATGGAGCCACTCCCACTTTCACCACTTTGTTCCCAAACCGCATATATTATTAGTTTGCTGGGGCTGCCATAACAAAATCCCACAGACTAGCTGGCTTAACTAACAGAAATTTATTTATTTTCTCACAGTTCTGAAGAAGAAAAGTCCAAGATCAAGATGCTGGCAGGATTGGTTTCTCCTGAGATCTCTTTCTTTGATTTGCAGATGGCTGTTTTCTCTCCATATACGCAAATGGCCTCTCCTTTGAGTATATGCATCCTTGGTATCCCTTCCTTTCCTTATAATGACACTATTCATATTGGATTATCACCTTGTGTAACCCTACTTACCTAAGTAAAAGCCATATATCAAAATATAGTCACATTAGGGGTTAGAGCTTCAAGATATAAAAGGGGGGGGAACACACAATTCAGTCCATAACACTATGGATCATACCTTTTGCTAACATAGCACCATACAATTGATATTGGTGTAAGAAGTATACTACATTCTAAGAATAATGCCCCATCTTTTCAAGGTGTCATGTGCAAACTGATGCCTAATCTGCATCTTTTAAAGGCCACTCAAGCATTCTGAAAGGATAGCACTAGATGCCGTAGTTGATGAGACCAGTAGGCCCTGCTGTGGTTTGCATGCAGTTTGTTTGTCCCCACCAAAACTCATGTTAAAATTGCCTCCCCAATATGCTGGGGTTGGGACTAGCTGGGGGTGTTTGGGTCATGAAGGTATGTCCCTCATGAAAGGGCTGGTGTTGTTCTCATGGTAGTGAGCAAGTTCACATTCTAGCAAGATGGAATTAGTTCTCATGGGACTGGATTAGTTCCCATGAGTGGGCTATTTTAAAGATAATTATAAAGCTTGGCATGGTGGTGCAACTCTAAGATGAACAGCTGATGCATTACACTTCCACTCAGGTGTAGCCTTAAGAACAACAGTGAAGGAAGGATATCAACCAATAGGCAGAGCTTTGAGAAGATCTCCTAGTTATTAACTTGTGTAAAGAGGAAAATGGTTTGAGGTAGTAACATTTATCAGTGTTTGGTCCTTCTTCACATGTGCATATTCTTCTTTGACCTTCTGCAACATGTTTTGATGCAGCACAAAAGCCATGTTTTGTGTACAGCCTATAGGACTGTGAGCCAAATAAACATCTTTTCTTTATAAACTATCCAGCCTTAGGTATTATGTTATAGCAACACAAAATGGACTAAGGCAGTCCACATAGTCATGTGCCCACTTCTCTATCTCCTTTGCCAAAAAAAGATTGTTCTGGTCTGAGATGTTATTATGCAGAATATCATATCAGCAAATCAAACACTCCACAAGTCCATGAAAAATTATATTTGTCAAAGTCCTATAGGAAAGAAAAGCAAACCCATATGTGTTAATCCTGGAAAGGATAAATTCTGCCCTTTTCAAAATGGAAAGGGTCCTACAAAATCAAACTTGCACCAAGTGGCTGATTGAGCTCTTTGGGGAATACTCACATGCAGGACACTTAGCATTAGTTTCTGTTGCTGACAAGTTGGGCATTCAGCAGCGGTGACTGGTTACACAGGCCTTGGTAAGATGGAGCCCATATTCTTAGGCATACACATGGAGTCCATATCTGTCCCGTGGCTTCTCCATTCATACACCCATGGTGCCATTATTGTCATAGTCAAGGGCAGGAGCTAAAAACAATCAGCCAAGTCATCCTGTCTATTTGGTTATTTAGCACCTCTTCTACAATGAATCTGCTCAAGCATGCAATGAGAAGAGCTTCATTCTTCCTTTCCACATCCATAGATCCACCTACTTGTCTCCTCTTAAACCTCTTGGACCCTGATCTCACAATATTGCTCCTTCCAGATCCCTTGACTAAAAGCTAGATTATTTGTTACTATCAATAAATCCATAAATGTTGTTGTCTCAAACCATTTCTTTCTTTACACAAGTTAATAATTTAAAGCTCTTCCTATTGGTTAGTTTCCTTCCTTCATTATTTTGTTTCAAAGCTACACCTGAATGGAAGTGTAATGCATCAGCTATTTATCTTAGGATCATACCATGGTAGCAAGCCACTGTATCTGTGAACCAAGCTCAAGTTTTATCCCCCTCTGTCACCTGATCACAGGAAATCTCCTTGAGGCCTGTCACAGGTTGGATTCCCCTAAGAGTTGGCTCAGTTATGGAATTTAGAACACAGAGTGTTTATTAAGGAGTCCTCTTGAGAGCAACACCTGTAGAAGGGAGAAGAAGGAAGAAGGATTGGGGAGAATAATTCAAGCTCTAATTCAGTCTTGACCAACTCCATGGGGATTTCCAGATAAATATCTCTGTAGATAGCTAAAAAGGCCCTGCAGAATTAGCTTGCATTCGACCAAAGTAACCAGGCATTTATACCTGCATTGATTCTTAAAGGGAGTGACCATGAGAGAGGCAGCTCTCTGTAGCCGAGGCAATCCCTGAAATATATGAGAGCAATGGTATCCAATTCTGTACAGTGTTTTCTTCTATCTAGTTCCAGCCTACAAAGTATAGCCAATATGAGCTTCTAAATAATGATGATGTCTCCTTCATAAATGTATTATACACTAGACTCTTCTAAGAAAGGAAATCAGCAAGCAGGTCTTCAAGATATATACAATAAATCCTTTCTAGAATGCCCACTTTGCTGAGCCTTTGGTCATTTCCACCAGTCTGTCACAGTAATCTAGCATCTCTACTATATTAAATGTAAGCCATTGCTTTCCAAGCTTCCAAGATACTTCCAAGGAGTGTCTTAGAACTACTTTTGGTTGTTAAGGTTTGTATCACAGGAGGGACCCCCATATTAATATGCTCTCCCTTATTTAACTTCATATTCTACCCCACAATCCTAATCCAACACCTTTAGAATCCACTCTCAAAAATGCTTTCTTAGTTACTGCTGTACTTGTTAGCTATTCTTGCAACTCTGAGCGTATAATCCATCCCCTCCTTTAGGAAGCTTCACATTTTGTCAACTGTGTTAGGCTAAGATAGTGATCCTAGTTGCTGTTTATGTGACCAAGAAGGGAGAAGGAGGCGGATCCAGAAGTACTTAGTATCATCCTGTAAAGCATCTGCCTGCCTCATGCAAGTTTTCTCACAGTCTTCAACCAAGAGGTGGCAGAGGCATTATCTTTCAACAAGGGGGACCACTGTACAAACCCAAAAGTTCCAGGGGAATCTGGGAGTCCAAGGATTACATGTACAGCAGATCCTCAAATAACATTGTTTCATTCGATGTCATTGTATTGTAACATTGATAAGAAAAGCAATCCATTCTGGCATTCTGGCCAGAGCCACTGTTTGTGTAGTTTGTACATTATCTCCATGTCTGCATGGATTTCCTCTAGATACTCCAATTTCATCCAACATCCCAAAGATGTACACATGAGTTGAAGTGGAATGTCCACATTGTCCCAGTCTGAGTGTGCATGGGTGTATGTGTGAGTATGCCCTGCAATGATGGGATGGAGCCGTGTCGAGGGCTCGTTCTTACCTCTGCCCTCAACTGCCATCATAGGCTCCTAACACCCTTGATCCTGAACTGGAACAAGTGGGTTGGAAAATAAATGAATGAATGGAACACAAATTACTATCAAATAAAAATTCTTCCAGTCTATGATAATCACATAAATGCACAACAATAAATGACGCAGGGAGAAAGTGCCCATTGAGCCCACAATATTTATTTGCATTTGAACTGTGTGCTGGCAAGAGGTGCTCCTTACAATTTTTGCCTTGCAAACATTTATTCCTTCATTTAACCCATCTCCACCATGATCACCATCACTCACTGATTCACCAAAAAAAAAAATAGGTAAAGAATTATCTTATGTGTTTTTACTAATCTTTCTTAAGTGTATGTACTGCTCACACTTATGTCAGTGTTTAATATTAGGAGTGTTTGGGGTCTTTATTTAGAAGTTTGGTGATTTTTTTTGACCAGAAATATTCCATAGGAACTTAACTCTTGTTTATATAAATTAGACTATGGTAAAATTTGTTTCATTATGCATTGTTGTATTCAAAATCACCATTTCCAAAAAAAATCATAACATTAAGTGAAGATTTACTCTATATATACCCAGATAACCCTATCCCAAGTTTCAGTGCCCTTTTCTTTACTTTTCAGGACTCTGAGTTTGGCATATAAGACTTCCCATGGTTGGGAATTATGCTTTCTCTTTAGTTCTGTGACTTTTATAATTAAGTCCTATGCCTGTTCTTCAGTTCATCTGCCCTCCAGCTGTAGGAACTGAAGGTCTCTTTACAAGCTGCCAAAGAGGCCCTCTGACTCTCATACTTGGCCTTAAATTGGTGATTGATTGCCCTGAGCCTGTTATTTCATCTCTTTGAAACACCAATGGCATTCAGAAATAGCCTCTGAATTCCACAGACCTTAAAATTTATATTTCTCTTGTACCTCTCCAACACCAGAGATTTGGCACAAACCAGTGCATCTTCTTCTGCCTATAACCCATCCAAGTTGACCTCAGTGATAACCTTAGCAATTGCACTGTGGCTGCATGTCAGAAGCTACCACCAGTGATAGGTCATTGGTATAAGCCAGCTCTCAAGTTTCTAACTTCAGGATGCCATTCTTGAGGTCTGCTTTCTAAGATCACTTTTGGTAGAATTTTAAGCCAGTTTCCCTAGAAACAAAGCCTGATCCAGGGTTTTTAGAGCTTTATTGAGGAAGATGTTTTCAGGAGTGCCTCTAAGGGTGAGCATAAAGCAGGATAGGGAAGAAGAAAGAGGTGATCAAGAATGTGGTCTCAGGTAAAGTGTAGTCTTGGGCTGATCCATTTGTATTGTAGGGATTCTGAAATATAAATCCCACTGGAGTGCTGTTCCCTTTTGAGGCAAGAAAGCTAGACTTCTATAGCCCTGTATATTCCAGGCATTGTTTACATACCATTCCTAAAGGAGGAAAGAAGTGTCACAGCCTCCTTGGCTAGTTTGCTTCTAATAGCTAAGGGCAATTTTTAGGGCGCAGTTGGTGGAGAGATGAGGAGTTAGGAGGTGGGTGGATGGGAACTCGGATACATTTGCAAACAGCATTGCCAGCAGCTGAGGGACAAGTGCAACAACCCAGGAAGGGGGACCTAGGCAAGACACCACAGCTTCTACTGAGCTCGAAAAATCACTGACTCTAGCATCAGGAAAATCACTTAATTGGTGATCCCAGATAGTTTTTTAAAAACAGATTCATCCAGAATCTGTTTGGGCATAGAAAAATGGTAGATACAAAAATGTCCACAAAACCAAAGATCTATGAAGCAGCTCCATACAATCACATGGAAGAATCAGAATATCTGTACGGAGGAATTCATCAAATGATATCAAACTTGGGACTAGAAGTTGACCCCACATGACATTCTGCTGGAGAGGACATGTAGGACAAATTCATTCGGCTGCCAACACAACTCTCTTCTCTCCTTCAAGAATGGCTGCCAGCCAGCAGCAACTGAAATTCTATCCAAACAGAGAAAGAACTTTTAAGGTAACAAAATCAGAAAGTCGAGTTCTTAAAAAAATTGATTATAACATTTGTTTCATCCAAGAAGACAGTTAAAAAAAGCTTCTTTTGAAAACATCAATAAATCATTAGTATCTAAAAGAGCAAAAGACCTTATTACAACATCACAATTCTATCCACAGGGTAATTCAATTACTGAGTCTGTTCTACAGCAAGCGAAGTCGAGAGAGCATGTTCCCAAAATATTATTACCTTTTCTTTTTATTATTATTATTATTATTACCTTTTCTTTATACACATTTACATCTCTGTCTAGTGTTCCAGTCCTTACACCAGCCCAGGAGTTTGGTGTTTCTTTGGCATGATTAAAATGTGAAACACCTCCATCAGCAACATCCCATGATGCCAGCCCATGTTTAACAAGGACATTAAATATTTTCACCTTCTTTCTCCCCATTAAACCTTAAAGGGTCAACATTCCATTTCAATAATGATTGAGTCTACACATTCCCTATAAAATATCACTGACATGATGAAAAAATAAAAAAGCAAATTTAAAAATGAAAAAATAAAAAAACAACTTTTAAAAGATACTTGGCATTGCTAAAAAGCTATCAATGGTCAAGAAACATTAATTTTTCTTTTCTGGAAGTTGTGAAAGAGAATGACTTAGATTAAAAGAAAAACTGATTGTTGTTGACTGGCCTGTTATTCAACATTAGCAAAGGAGAAGAACTTACAAACTGAGTAGTTAGGTTTCCCCAACAGAACTCAGAAAATCCCCAAGGTCTACACAGTAGGACATAAAGCAAAGAGTTCCTAGAGGAGGCTGTCTCCCAGAAGGGCGGCCCATTGTTCATCTTTTACTTCATGTGATGCACAGTCTGTATGAAGCTTGTATTTTAACTTGGTGTTCTTCAATAAGAGAAGCTGGGTGAGTAAAGAGGGAATGTGGGATTTACAATACCCCAGCTAACTTTAGATCACTTCAATAAATCCAAAAGGAAAGAAAAAATAAATAAAACCTAGGTAGAACTGTGACTTTCTCTCACATGTGAATTTTCACAATTTCCCTCTTTTGTCCATTCCTACTGGAGACTGCACCTTTGCACTGTTTTGACATCCCCAAGTTCCACCAGCAGGAATTGGAGAAGAGAATATGTTGAGGAACATGTGTTGAGAGAAAATCAAAGGACATAGAAACTACTTGAATACCATCAATAAATAATTTTTCAAATATAGAATACTAAACAATTATTAAAAGAAATGAGTTAATACAAATTAACTGAGATAGAAAAATCACCAAGGTATTAAGAAAAAAAAAGAACAGGTAGGAAAGAGTATCTGCAGCATGGTTACATTTTTATTTGAAAACTTTAAACATGTTTACTAAATATAATGTACAGTATAGATGTAACATATAATTCAGGAATGGAACAATATGTAACAAAATGTTCATAGTAATTATATACAAGTGGTAAGATCATAGGGAATATTTTTACTCTTTATATTTTTCTCTATTGTCTAAATATTTACTTTTTTAATCAGAAAAAAAATCAATACAAATGTTTCCCTTCTTGGTGGCAGCTTACCATATGGAACTGATAAAAATGTTGATGTTACAATGTATGCATGTGGACTCTCTTCAGTATGTGTTCTTTTTCTGTTGTCTTTACAAGACAATAGCTTACATAGAAGTTGAGAATCCAATAGAAGGAAATTCTGACCACTAGGCAAGGCAGGATTTTGCTTCACTCTTGAAATAAATGGCTCCCCATTCAGACTATATATTGGTGTACTTCTGGCAAAAGCACATATCCAAGGACAACGTCAGTGTGATGGTCCTACTTGTTTTATGTGACTGTGTTAAAGCAATTTACATTTTGAAGTTTGGTTACTTGGTTATTTACATAGCACAAACTTCAGACTTCTATTTCTGGTAATGGTAGATTAAATAATTCCTACTAACACTCCTGCTAAAGACACTAAAAAAACTGGATAAATATTCAAATACTTGAATGCTTTGGAGAGCTCTGAAGGCCAAGATCTGGGAGAAGCTGAAACCTAGACAAGTAAGCTTGGCAATTGAGCCTACTTTTTCCTTAGGGACATCTGCGGTTCCTGAAAATTTGGCTGAAAGTCTAAGGAGATGAGCAGCTCTTTTGATAGGAGTCAGGGTGAATTACAAGTAGCTTGCTCTCTCAGGGACTGATGCCCAACTTTGAATCATCTTGATCCTTGAGCTTTGGTTAAGGTGATCCCAGATTGCAAGTTTCTCTGGCTGCCTGACAGAAGCAAAGGTAGGTCCTCTCTGAAAAACTATAGTCTCATCCTATGCTTCACATAACTTTAAAATTTTTCATCTGCAGTAATTTCTTTCCGTATTTCTTGTAGCATGAATCTTTGCTATTTCTGCAGTATAAATCTGCTGATGATAAAGGCTTTCAGTTTTTCTTTGATTGAAAATAAATTCATGTCACCTTCATCCCTAAAAGATACTTTGTCCCTGGAATAGAATTCCAGGCTGTTCATAATTGCATCTCAACATCTCGAGGATATAATTACACTATTTTTTGTTTTCCATTGTTTGTACTATAGCATCACCAGTGCTCAAATTTCTAGGTATCTTGAACTCTGAAATCTATCTATAATATTCTCAGTAAGTCAACAATAAATGGATCAACTAGGCTTCTATAATATGTCTCTATTCAATGCCTCTACTTCCTCAATATCCACTTATTTATCAGTCCATTGCAGAGTAGCTTCTATCCCTAACTTCTGGCACTATTCTCATTAGGAACAACAGCATCTTTGTTACTTTTTTTTTAATGCAGCAATGTTATTTTGTTGTTTGCTCAGAAGGATTGCCCATAGTCAATGACATTTTATGTTGGATTCTCCAATGGCATATTCTCTTAGTTTTTATTTCTCTATGTATATTCCTTCTGTCTCAACTTTTCAGACTTGTTTTCCCCTTGCAGCCACTTTGGCAATATTCCGAGCCTTTTATTTCTGCAATGCCTCACAGTCTTTGCAATCTTTTGGTCCTTTGTACAGTACCTTCCTTATTAAACCATCCACTCCTCCTATCTTGTAAATTCCTTTGTCAAGGTAAGTTATATTTATTTTGAATCTCAGATTAAATGCCATTTCCTCTGGGGGCGGGGGGAACCTTTCCTATACTCCCAACACTAGTTTAGGAGCTTCTGTTCTTTTTGCTGTCAGCCACATAGTTGTAGAAGTTATTTTTATCATTAACTGTTGGTTTAATTATATTATTTCTCACTAGGATATCAGCTTTATGAGGGCAGGGACATCTTGTTTTCGGTTGAGTCTCCAGGGTCTAGCACATAGCCTAGCGTCCACTAGGCACTCAGTAAATACTTATTAAGTGAATAAGTCTGTCCTATTGTCCCCTTTTTCCATCAACCATGGTAGTGCCTATATTCAGCTTTCATTACAGAATTTCTGCAATAGCCTCCAGACACATGTCCATATCTTTTCCTCTCTCACATTTCAACCTACACACTGTTTTCATATCAATATAGTCTACTTGGCTTTTATATACTGTTGTTCCTCCTCTCTTTTACAAAACACATATGTCTGGACAATCTTATTTAATAACCATCTATACATTTACTAATGTACCTCCAAATATAAAAATAAATACAAACAGAAACACAGAAACACACACCTTCTAATTAATGTTATAGCTACATATTTATTATGTGTTGAGATTCATAGGCTTGAATATAAGAGGTAAGCACTTAAAATATGTAAGATAATGAGTTACATTGTGGGCAGCATGCTGTAGTTATATATTTGTAGCAGAATTGTGAGTTTATGTTATATTTGTTATATTACAAATCTGTCTTTATAACACAATGCCCACATTATAATATAATTTTCCTTATTTCTAAGTTTCTCTCTGTTATCTTCAATTCTATGGGTCTCAATGCCTCAAAACATGGATAATGATAAAACTTCCCATTCTAATTGGGAAATGTTTAAGTATCTTTCTTTCCTCTTAATTTCAGTTATTTCACAGAAATATTGGTTACTCTGTCAAACACATAATTAATTAAGTCTACCACACCACTAAACTTTCCCTCATCTTTAAGATACTGCATCACTGTTTGGAACTATATTCCCCCCAGAATTTGCATGTTAAAGCCCTTATACTCAGTATGACTGTATTTGAAGACAGGGCTCTTAAAAGCCCTTCAATTACTTTAAAAGAGATAATTAAGATTAAATGAGGTCATAAAGGTGGAGCTCTAATCCAATATGATGGGTGTCCTTATAAGAAGAGGAAGAGATACGAGAGCTGTGTGCACACAAGGGAGTGGCCATGTGAGGACACAGTATGAAGGCAGCCAGGGAGAGGCTCAGAAGAAACCAACCCTACCAGCACCTTGATCTTGGACATTCAGCCTCCAGACTGGAAGGAAATAAATTTCTGTTTTTTTAAGCAACTCTGACTCTGGTATCCTGTTAAGACAGCCCTAGCCAACTGATACCATCACCCTCCATGTCACCAAACATCTCAGTCATTCTGAATATGTCCTTCTCCCTAAACACCTGTATCCAGATTTAGCTAAGACTCTTCCTCTCAAATATGATTTAATATTATATTTTTGTCTTTATCTTCACTGTAGTTACTTAGGTCCCAATTTCTTCATCTTCCTGAACTATAGTTGTGTTGTGTCTGTTCTCTTTTGCCTCCCATCTTTGTCCCCTTTTTCCTTTCCTCAACCTACTATCTAAATCATCTTTCTACATAACAAAAGTGATTGCATCACATCCCTCTCAAAAACCTCTAATCTGTATGAACTATAAGACAAAGGGCAAATGCCATTTTTGAGGATACATGGTCCCATGGACCTGGGCTCAACTGAACTGTCTAGCATTTTCTCCATCACTGTTCCTCCAGCCTTGAGCCATACAAAAAAAGGCTGCAGCATAACTAAATTTCTATCTTGGACTGTTATGTTTTCTGACTTCTCTCTTGATTCAGTGAAGCCTTTACAACACATCTGGGCAGAATAAGCATTCCCTGCATTGTCACCATCACCTTTTTTTTTTTTTAATAAATAACTCTCTGGTACATTCATGAAATGAAGTGAGTATGTTTACATGACTATTGCACTAGATTATGAGTCTTTTGAGAAAATGAACAGCATGTAATTTATGTTTGTATTTTGCATACTTAGCATTGGGCATGACCATAGTACTTATTTGTCAATAACGGTTTCATAAATGAATGGACAAAATAATAAATTAACGGTATTCAAACATAACTCAAATTTTTTGCTTAAAATTCTTTTAAAAATCTATTGGTAGCCTAAGCAACATAGTGAGATTCTATCTCTTCGAAAAATAAATTAAAGAAATAAGATGGATGTGGTGACATACAGAAAGCTAAGGCAGGAGGATTGCTTGGGCCCAAGAGGTCGGGGCTGCAGTGAGCCATGATCACACTACTGCACTCCAGCCTGGGTGACAGAACAAGACCCTGTCTCGAAAAAAAAAAAAAATCTCTTGGTATAGAACGAAGTTTGGACTTCAAGACACTTTCCTCTGGACAAAAAGATTTTTCTCATTGTTATGCTTCTGTTTGCAGTGTTTCCACATTTAGTCTTAGTACAAATATTACCTCCCACAAGCTAAAAATGATTTTGTTTAATTGTGTGTTCTTAACAGAATGGCTTTCTGCTAGTAATATAGTTTTTTATTAGTATGTGCTAATATCGCTTTTAGACTTTAAGCTTTTTAAAGTAAAAATCCATATCCATATCTGATTTGCCTTTAAAGATTTAATACCTAGTCCTGTTCATGTAGCAGACACCCAATAAAAACACTATGACATCTACTTTATGAATGCTCACTGAGTATACCTATTGCCTCAAACATTTTTTTCATGAGTCTTCAAAAAAGTTTATTCATACACCCACGATGTGTGTATATTTATTTATTTATAAATGAAACAGGTACGGATATACTATAATTTCAATAGATTCAAAAATTTTAAATTTTAAAAGATAAAAAAAATGAAAGTTCTCATGTTTTTCCTCACATACCAATGCATCTGTTTGTATAAACTATCGTGGGGTAAGCCCTTCTTTGGAGACCAGTGACGTAGACATGATTCCCATTATATTATAACAAAGAATTATTAATAATCTGTACTAGTACTGCTTTAGTCATCTAGTGTTATTGAGAAAGGAGAAGTCAGCATAGTTTATTTTCCATGTAATAAAAGCTTAACACGTTATAGGTAGGAACAAAATCTGGCTAGTTATCAAGTTATGCACTGAATGCTTACCACATGTCAAACACAGGGTGACAGGTGCTTTGTCTCTATAATCTCATTTAATTCTAAGAGCAATCCTGTGAAGTAACTTTCATAACACTTACTTAATAGATTTTTAGAAAGATTAAAATGTTAATGATGGCACAGTCGGGAGTTACAGACCCAGGATTTGAATTTACACTCGTGTAACCCTAAAGCCTACATTTTTTCTAATATACCAGTTCACAGCAACATTTATTTTAATTTTAACATTTTTAACTTAAAAGGCCATATTAAAATGATCAAACGTCAATGTAAGTTTATAATTTGTAACAAAACTACCACTCTGGTAGAGGATGCTGATAAGGGGCCGGAGGCGGCGACAGCTATGCATGTGTTCTGAGAAGGATATGTGGGAAATCTCTGCACCTTACACTCAATTTAGCTATGAACCTAAAACTTCTCCAAAAATTAAAGTCCAATTAAAAAAATTCAACATTTTCTTTTTTTGTTAAACTTGCAGGCTGAATTTGTCTCTCCATTGTCCCTACCCTGGCCCCGTGGTCTCTGCTGTGAGAGTCCACACAGTCCTGGCTCACAAACATGATCTCCAAGACTGGAAGGGTCCTGATACCTTCTACGAGATTTACATTGTCAACTCGGCCCTATTGTTTTACAGGAAAATAAAGCATGTGCAGATTCAACACTGCTTTTTGACAAAATTAATTTCTGAATCAAAAATTAAAGCAGAAAATACACTTTCTTAAAAATCTATATTCCTGTAACTTTTCTCATTCACATCTTTGGAGCTTTGAGCATCTGTTAAAATTGGTTCTATTATTTCTGCCTACCTAATCTAATAAAAAGTCATCTCTTTTCCAGCTTTTACTTCTTCTCCTAGGCCACTTACTCTGGACATCATGATGTAATACCTTGCTGTGTTCACAAAAATCTAGTACAAGGTCTTAAAAATCTTTGTCATTAGAATATTGTACTTCAGAAAATACAACATTAAGTCAAAATTTTTTTCAGATTATTCTCAAAGATCTACTTTTTAGCATAATTTTAGGCAGAAGCGCATTAAATTTGTATACATGTCTTTAGAACTACAATGATATTTAAAAGTCTTATTAGAATTTCTCAAGAAATATGCTCTGAAAAATATACAAGGACAAAAATGTAATAAATATTACCTTACATTATCAGAATTCTGCAAGTGTTTAACAAAAGAATACCATGGCCATCTGCAGGTAGTTTTATAATAATAAAATTATTTTTCATTGAAAACAATAATAATGGTGGAATCAGATAGAAAAATAATTTTATAGTTTTAGACGCCTTCATTTCTGATATTTTATAGAAATGATGAAATTAGCCTGTATAAATAATACTCTGTGCAAACTTAAGGACATTGAGTCTCTAGCATTTACTGTGGTAAATTTTGACAAATAATGGCAAATAAGATGAGTTTCCTACTTTATTGAACAATTGTTTTAATTATGTTCATAAAAGACTGAAATCTCAAAATTTGTTCTGCAGCTTCATAAATCCCTTTATTTTATAATAGTATTTTTCTTTTGTTTATACTATATCTCAAACACTAATTAGAAAATTCAGATAATTTTTTACATTTTGCTTAAAATATTTTGGTTTTAAATTAGTGTTTGGAAGAGACTGTTGTCTCCTTATAGCTATTCTTCCTTCTTCTAGAAAGATAACCTTCACATTTAATCTGAGCACATATGTACAACTTTCTGGCTGTGTCTGCAAGGGAATGAGCATCTATACATCTCCTTTCTTTTTGCCTCCTCCCACCAGGTGGTGTGCAGAATAGGTGGTGAGCCATGTGGAAGAGATGGCAGAAAGAGCCTCTGGTCTTGATCTGTGAGACTTCATACTGGCTGTGGACAAACTCTTCTACTGATGTGAAAGAATAAGCCTCATCCTACTCAAGTTATTCTATCTGGCACTTCTTATTACATAATCCTTTTATTTTTATTTTTATTTTTTGCCCTTAAAATTATTGGTAAAGAGATGGGAGCTTATTTTCCAAGTGAGAACAATATTAATTAGAATACAGGTTTGTAGCAAGTAAGGACTAAACAGATTTTTGGACTTTAGAATAGAAAAGTGAAGAAAAATTGAGTAGCCACATTTATACATGCATTCTAAAATTTTCTCATTAAACAAATACTAATATGGTATTTTAAAATGCCAGGTTTCTTGGCATGGTTTGCAAGCGGGACTAGGAGTAAGGCATAATCCCTGTCCTTAAGCATATTATTCTCAAGTTGAGAGCTCCTACAAATTGCTAAGCATTAACCCATTGATTAATTCATGTGTTTACTCATTCAAATGGCAGCGAGGGCACAACTGTGTCATGGGAGTGCAGAGGAAAAGTGGCCTAATTCACTTTGGTAGCAAGTTAAAAAAAAAATCTCCTCTTAGGATTTAGTGCCAGAGTCAATTTTGGAATACAAGATGGAATTAGTCAGGAAGGAATGCTAGGGAGGCACAATCAAAGAGCTTTGAGAGAGGAATCATGGCCATTTGCATTGTTATGGGGTTTGTTGTATTTAGTTTGCAGTCTAGAACAAAAACAGCCAGAATTGAAACTAGCAATGTCAACAAAGGAATATTATGAATGAATGAATATTAGAAATCTGATTTTAATTATCAAAGGTTTTATCTGAGTAGTTACAAGTTCATAACTGATGATTCAAGTAACACAAGAACTGAAAAGTCTCTGTTGCATTGAGAGATTAAGTAGAGTGTGTGGGGGTGGACAGGATGGCAGAGATATGCGGAAGGGCATCACAAAACCAGATTGCCGCAAGTGTTGGCTGAGGAGTAGATGAGCACAAAAATGAAGATAAGAAAGACCATTTCAGGAAGGTTGGCTGTGAAGAGCAGAGAGAGAAACTAGTAACTGAAGGAGAGTGCTTAAGGGGTGCTCATCAGAATAAGGCCTCAAATTTCCCTGTTAAGGCAGCACAACACCCTGAACCACTCAGTCTTTCATTGAAATAAAGTTGGTATTCTGGTGAGAGGATGGATTCTGCAACACAGCTTAGGTCTGCTGTTATTAATATGTTTTAGATACAACATCCAGTTGTAAAGTGCAGCCCATTCTTTGCATTTCTGTATAATGCCTTGCCTGGGTACTAAAAGGAATCTTTTCCATAATGGTAGATATGCCTCAAGAATGGTGCTACCTGGAAATAATAATAATCCAGACCTTTCATCTCTGAATTGTACTAGTGTAATGTGGGTATAACTCAGCACAGCACTTGAAGGCCTGCAACTGAATGGTTGCTTCCTCCCTGACTCCTTTCTCCATAGCTCCCACTCCCTACTGGTGTCAGTAAACTATGGCCAGTGAGTACAATCCAGCCTATAACCTGCTTTCACATGGCCCTAAGTGAGAAAATGGTTTTTACATTTTAAAAAATCTGAAATAAAGAAGCAAAAGAATATGCCACAGGCAATTATGTGGCCCACAAACCCTGAATATATACTATCTGAACTTTTACAGGAAAGGTTTATCAACTCTTGCCCTAGAAAATGATATAGGGTCATCACACAACTTCTTCTTTCTGCTTTTTCCTTTCATGGTCTCTTCTATGCTGCTTTTAAGAGGATCTACTGCTTAATGGTCTCTAAGACTTGTCTCCATTTCTAATCCCTGTCACTTTATTGACTGCTTGCTACTCAATTCTTCTCTTCTTTCCTGTATTACTTGCCCTCCATCTCCTTTCCCTATTGTGTCTCCTGAAATTCTTGACCTCAATATAGAGGGACTTGACATTTTATTGTCAATACAAGAAAGTATTCCTTCTGAGGTGACAAATTACAATGTGTCATTTATGTAATCTTCAAGTACTCATCTTAATTTTTGCTGTTTCTTCAGGTAAAGAAAAAAAGAAAGGTGTTTTTTTTCTTTTCTTATTTCATGCCCTTCTTCCTTATCTAGTTACCTTTCCTCAGTCCTTGTTCTTAATATCGCTCCTTTTCTCTTTGACTTTCATAATTCTGATTAACTCTAGTTCACTAACTTGTTACTGATTATATCACCTCCAGGAAATTGAAGCAGTCCTCAATTATTTTCTGCTTGAATTTTTTATTTGTTTGAAATGTTAAATTTAGCCGAATAAGTATTTTTTTTTTCCAAAATGGCTCAACATTATTTATTTTTTATGTTAAAATGTACAGAGTTTTTTTGAAAGTACTTGCTAGAAAGGGTAAAAAAAGATATTACATACAAGGAGAGGAAGGGAGGCTGGCTGGCCCAGGAGAGCGTGACACGTGTTCTAAACCACTTCATTTTTTTAAAGATGAATTGAAGCTATAGAAAATGGAACTGGACATTTTTTCAACATCGGTTTTCAGCTCATGTCAGATAGTCAGCTTGGTAACTGCCAATGATCAACATAAAAAGAGCCAGCACAACAGCTTTGCATGTTTTATCTCATCATGGCCCTTAAAATGATAAAATGCAGCTAACCTTTTCCTCATTTTGCAACGTTGGACCCTCTACAACACAATATAATCTGCAGACCTATGAAGAACTAAGTATGCACGTAATAAGGTTGTAATTTCCCTCCAATATTATCACCAAGTTATCTTCACATTTTAAATGTTTTCTTTTAAAATTTTCCATGGTATGTACATCATTTTTTTAAACTTATTTGCATTCAAAATTAAGGGTGCTTTTCCCAAACCTTTTCATTATTACAGTCTTATATAAATGGGAGGGCAATGTGATACTAAAAAGTCCAACAAAATAAGCATTATGAAAAAAATCTGTTGGGCAATGTTCTAACATTCACTTAATCCATAAAGACAAGCTCTCTCAGTATTAATGTAATATAGAATATATTCTAAGTTATGCAAGAACAAAAACTTCAAGCCTAAATGGCAACAACATTTCTATGTAATGAGTCTGTTTACAGACACCAAATTTAAATATCTTGTGGTTTTTACTGGTGTCTTTTATAGATTAAATCAAACCCTAAGGATGTAATCAAATTAAAAGGATTAGTGTTCATTAATAAGATGGCAGTAATATTTCATCAAAAGTTTGCTAAGTCTCTCTCTGCAAAACCAATAGATAAAAGCAGGCAGTGCATAAAAGTGCCTGTCTACTGCATTAGAACATGACAAAAATAATATTTCTTAACATTGCCAAAGAACCATCTATTTCTGAAGATCATACCAGTTTCCATTGCATAGGCCAGTAAGGGTCATTAAACACCAATGGGTCTCAGTCCTTCTTCAGAGTCAATGACATTGTAGACTTCACTCGGGATCTCATTTTCCTCCACACAAGGTCTGCAGGGCAAAGAAGGCAAATGAACTATGAAAAACATAATCACTGCTTTTACTGTTGCTTTTTTTGTCATAAAAATTCCATTTATTTAAATTCCATTAAAAAGCACATTTGGCTGCCGAGAGCATAAATACACACTTTTATTATACTTAGCATTTTTCATTTAAAAAAATCTGTCATTTGTTTAGATAAAAATGTTAAAATATTTCCAAACTACCTGTTTCAGCTAACCACTTTCTATGTTTGTTGCATACAATAAATGCTGGAAAAACAAGTGATTTGGAATGCAATTCCAAAGCTATGTATATATTTCCCACTAGAAGTTATCTGCTTACACTGATCATTATCCTTACTATGTCATGTGCCTGCCACTTATGACTTCTCCCAACATACATCTCTTAGAAGAGTGATTTAAATTACTTGAGCTGTAGTGGAAAACATTTTTTTAAAATCTCATTTTTCTAATTGCTCTGATGTATTTAATAAATCATTAACTGAGAAAGTGACAGCACTAGGAATTCAGGGAAGCTTTTTAACACAATGTTCTCCTAAAGACAAAACTATAATTCAGATAGTCACATCTGCTTTGCATCTTGGGGGATTACCAAAACCAAGTATTGGAGAAAATAATCAAGCAATAACATTAATGACATATCTGTCTTAGAAATACATGTAAACTTAGTAAAATGACAGGTGAGATAAACACTACCAAATAGTAGAAAAATTCTTATTTGTAAGTATACACAAAGCTTATAAACTAAGGGTATAAATTTATCAATAATAGGAATTATATCTAATTTTGGTATAGCTCTAGACCTGTGCCAGTAGGTTATTTGGAAATTATTTGCTGATTTGCTTCCAGAATCTCTCAATGAAATAGCCAAGTAGAAGCATTTGCATAAGAAGACGTGTTCAGAAATGTTCTCTACAGCATCATTTGCAAAAATGAAAAGCTGGAAACTAAATTGCCATTAATATGAAATTGTTTAAATCATTTTATATTCACACAGTAAAATATTATTTAGCAGCATCAGTAAATAAATGTGATCTACAGGTATCAACTGAATACATTTCAATCAATTCAAAAACTGTAAGCAGAGTGCAGAAGGCTATGTACAGTATGATATCATTTATATAGAGTTTTAAATCATCCCAAAACAATTTTATACATCCTTTTAAAATGATACATATTTAGGATACAAATCTAAGCACACATGGGAAGGCCTCTGAAGAAGGCAGGGAAGAGAATCGTTCTAGGAAGGGGTATAGAGGAATTCAACTCTAGTAATGTAGTCCTTTAAAAAACTTGGAGCATTTACGACAAAATTATAAGTCTAACAAATCTAGATGGTACGTACATGCTATTCATTATATGTGTCTATTTTCTACGCATATTTGTATATACGTGTATCTACAAGCATTTATGTATATATTTTCTCTAGACTTGGAGTATGTTATAATGACAAAACACACATACACAAACAAAACCAGTGAGGCCTAGTTGTTATAAGATGGTCTGTGCACATTGGTCCTACAATGTTTACTTCTTCACAGCAGGGTGGAACCACTAGCTCCAAAGCCCACTGGCAACAAATGCACGTTTTTACACATCCATTTGTTGCAAATGTAGTCCAAATAAGTAGATTTATGGCCATTTAGAGCCTGCCTGCTTTGCACAACCCCACAAAACTGCACCTAACATCTGCTAACCATAGATAAGATGAACCCTGGGTCTGTAACAGACCCCAAGCTTCTGCTGCCCTTAAAACTTTCCCACCCAGAGTCTCTCCATCATGCTGCTGAGCAACATCCTCTAGACTGATGCCTCCTTCTCCAAACCTTGTCTTCCCAAGAGTTCCTTTTGCCTCCCTCTCCTTTAGCTTGGTGGCCCCCTAATTATTGCCTTTGGGAAGGCGTCCTGCAATAAGGGACCTCCCCCATATACAAAACCACCAAAGCACCACCCAAGTAATGCTTGTTGTGTGCTACTGCCACCTCATGGTCACATCTTTCTGCTTAATCAGCTTCTAAATCCCTTGAACTCAATACACCAGTTAAAAAAAAAAAAAAAAATTCAGACTAGAGGTTAGAAGACCTGAATTCTAGCTAGACTTAGCTCTCCACTTTCACTCCCTAAGTGGTCACAAGGGCTCAAATGATGTCAATCTAGCTAACGTATTTAGTCTTTTGTCAAGAAAAGGACCGTTATTTCTCCAAAAATGACTATTACCTGTGAGTTTTCAGAAAAAATGCCAGAATAAAACTTTTGGATGGCCACTTAAAGAAATGACAGATCATCCAAGAAGAAGGTAGCATGGTATTTGCAGAGGTGGTTGGAAAGCCCCAACCTGCCCTTGGTGCTGTGAAGCCCAGTGCCCTCTACCACTGCAAGAACACACTGTCAAGACCATAGGGACAGCATTTGAAATGTGTATAATACAAAATCAAGTAGGAGAGAAGAAAGGGAAGTTTTATCAAATCATTTAATTTAAAAATACTAAAGCAATGACAATAAAAATGGAATAAAAAAGCATAAAGCAATTCAAGTAATATAAATTAATAAAATCGAAGGGAATTGTTAAAATAAGGAATGAAAAATATCTATGCATAGAAAAATATGGTTATCATGATCCAATTGTATATTTCACATGTATGTTCACCTACATTTATGGAAGAATACTTAATAAAATGTGAAAATGAAACTGGGATCAAGAACATGTCCTTATGGTTTTCTGTACTATTTGAATTTTTTTTTACCAACACCATGTACAACTTTTATGTTTAAAAAATATTTTAAAGACAAAACAAACATCAAAATATTTCAGATTTTCAATGTAATTTGGGAATCTAAATTTTTAAATAAAATTTCCAGTTTATGAAAATACATTTGTAGTCAATAAAATATTAGAAGGGTATATTTGTCCCAATGTCACAAATTTTGACCTCTGCTCTATATCCTCACAATTCTTCCACATATCATTGGAATCCAGAAGACTGGGAATGTTATATCTTGCAACATCTTACAACAGATAAGACAGATAGAATGAATTACTTCCTGCCAAGATTTGACGTAAGTTAACATTATAATGGATTGAATCAGAAAATCCCCTTGTTTTGTTTAACTCAAAAGAGAGTAATTATTTCAGAGAAGTAGATTTCAACGTAAATACTTATATCTTTATTCTTGTGTCCCATTCAGTTACATTCTTAGGACTATCTTCGAGAGAGTATCTAAATATTTTGTGAACCTACACTGCTTAACTTTTCAGGAAATTTTTCTTCGTTGTTAGATTCCAGCTCATTTACTTAGTGCAAAATTTTCATACCCTTCTCCATAACTGGTTCCTGAACACGTCGACCTGCACTAAGTCTATGTGGGTGATGCTGAGACACAATCAACAACAGGTGCTTTCTTCATCTTGCACGTCCCTGAAGAGCACCTGCTGTCTTCAGAAATGATTTAAGTGACCCAGGCTTACAGCATCCCATTGGAGCGATTATGGTTCTTATAACTGAAGAAAATTGTATGAAAGCTACATCTTCTCTGTTGGATTCAAATTCACAGAACTGCATAGCAGAGATGCAGAGCTCTAAATAGGATGTCTTATAGGAAAATGCCAAACTGGCTCCAAGTGATGATTCCTTTTCAATTTTTGAAAATGGTAATGTTAACCATTGCATCATTACCTATTATCCTTCTGCTAGATGCTTTATAGAAAAGCTATACTTTGGAAAGTAGTATATTACCTCACAGTCCTACCAGTTTTTTTAACCATAAATGTGCATACACAGCTACTTCACAACTAAATGACACCAAAAAAAATTTAAAAATAACAGCACATATACACTTTTAATTTCCTAACAAGTTTCTTTTACTTTTATTTTGGAAAGTAAATGTGACAGATTAAAAAGTATAAGTTGGCCCAGGAACTATCTTTGAGACGGTCATGGAGAATAGTCTGCTATAGATAATGAATCCACAGCCATAATACAGTTAGAGGTTTGGAAACCTTGCCAATAACAAGCTGGTAAGGGCTTGCAGACTAACCTCAATGCATGCAGTTTTCAGGCATATAATAGCTGCATGGTTAGAAGCCACTTCACTGACTCACTGAACTCTATTCTCCGTTTCCTTTTTATGCCAATCTCACGGCATGTGTTAGAAAATATTTCCCTTTAAAGACACACAAACTTACTAACTATCCACCTAAGGGTGTACACAGATTTGCATCCAACCACAAACTCCTACTACAGGATATTATTAAAGTTTTTTAAAAATGTAAAGCAATAACAAATTTTCCTCACTGTTAAAGAAAATAAAATTCATTTGAAATGATACTTTTTGTATTCTTTCTTGTTATTAAACAGTATAAAAACAAATAAAAAATGTATTCCTTTACAAGTTTTCATGTGCTAGTCCAGTGGTCAACAAATTTCTTCTGTAAAGGGCCAGATGGTAAAAAATTTAGACTTGGCAAATATCTGTCAAACTATTAACCTCTGCCTTTGTGGCAGGAAAGCAACTATGAATAAATGAGCTGTATTCCAATAAAACTTCTTTAAAAAAACAAGTGCAGGCAGAATTTGGCCTTTGATTTCTGGGTCATAGTTTGCAGGCTCTAGTGCTGCTATATAGCATGTTTTTATATGACAGACCCTACGCCTATCAAAATGAACATATATAACAAGTATAAAGGAAAAATTATTTATTTCCTACTGAAGTAAACAAGCAATTAATATTTAAACTAGGGCACTAAATTCCAGAAGGAAAGTAAAAAGTGGTAAGAATTAAATAAATACCATTTTTGGGGGGGTGTGAGACAGGGTCTTGTTCTGCCTTCCAGGCTGGAGTGCAGTGGCACAATTGCGGCTCACTGCAGTCCCTCTTGGGATCAAGCAGTTCTCCCACTTCAAGCCTCCCAAGTTGCTGGGACCACAGGCTCACATCATCACACTTGGATAATTTTTTTCTTTTTTTTAATAGAAACAAGGTCTCCCTGTGTTGCCCAGGTCGGTCTCAAACTCCTGGGCTCAAGCTATCCTCCTGCCTCAGCCTTCCAAAGTGCTGGGACTACAGACATGAGCCACCACACCTGGCAAATAAATATATTTCTTTCCAGCAGCTCTATTTTAGGTCTTTCTATTTACTTTCAAATCTTTTTGTTGAGTGTTTTAAAAATAGTAATTGACAATACAACTTGAGAGCGGGAAAACTAACACTGCAAAGGCCAGCACTGCTGACAATTGACTTCTTTGCTAGGTGAATTGGGCATTGACTTATCACAGAAAAACAGAAATGAATTTTTTCAGTGAAGGCCCTAGAAAGTGTGCTTTTAATGAAAGTTTACTCAATAAAAATAAACGCTACTTCTTCCAAAACTTAAAGTCCAAAGTAAAAGCTTTCTAGAAGAGATTTCTAGAGTGCACAAATATTGGCTTAGCTCCATAAAACCATAGCACTGTCTTTATTTAATTACCAACCTATGAGCATTCTGACAGCCCCAATGCAGTGCTTAGTAAGCATTTTACCCACAGACAGCTTGCAGATGTACAGTAGTGCTAAAATTACAATACTTACCATGACTTGTTCTGTCAACCAACTTTGGAACTGGAGCTTACTTGTCTCTGTAATGAGCTGTCTGATGTTCCATCCATTTTACCTGTAGCAAACAGGAGTAAATGTAACTAACCAAACGTTGGTATATTAGTAAGACACAAATGAAACTATTCTTCATTTGCAAGAAGCTTTCAGCAACGAGAACTCACCATACATAATTTACTCACACTTGCACTTTTATGCAAAATAGCATACATTTAATTTTTTCCTGCATAAATTAAAATTTACCCCGGGCAATATTTCCTCAGAATTTTCTCACAATCTAGAGATCTGACTAATGTATCAACTAACATCACTAAAGAGGTAAATGTACCATCATGTGTCATTTGTAAATACACAAAGTAATTTAGTAATTTGAACTTTGTCGCAAGATGCACAAATCCTTTACAAGCTAAGTTTGCATCATCAGATATTAAAGTATTAAGCTGTATGACTGAGAATCTTTCATGATATTAAAACACAATAATTGAAAGATATTGCTGTATTTGTTTATACATGTAGAAACTGGGGTGACATAAGATCACATGATTAAATTATTAGCTTTTAGATATCTGCGTAAAGGTTTTTTTACTGATCAGGTTTATTATACATTTCTTTAAAATTCTTTCACTTCTAAAATGCTAAGACAATACTAGTCAATATGTAGATGGAAAAAATGTGATATTCAGAAGAATAAAAAGACTTTTACAAAATCTGCACAAAAGGTTTGTATAGAAAAGGAGAAAAAGCCAATAGGGACATATTGTGAAATGAAATAACTTATTTTTGAATTTTTTACTTACCTTTGAAAATTGCTTATTTTTTATCATTATCCTTTAGTAAAAACAAGTACAGTGTCTTTAAAAGGAGTTTCAGCTCAAAAATTGTGACTGAGCTGGCCTCTAGGGCTCATAGTAGGTCTCAGTGAAGACCTATTAAAATATGGACTATGGTGTATATATGTAATTGTTTTTTTAGCACTGGTTCCACATAAGAAGCCTAGTAAGTAGCATACAACAACCTAAATTTCTGGCAATTAGATTGAGCTTTATTAATAAAATCAGATTCTAACAATTTGTGCAATGATCAAGCAACTTGTGAATTGAAAACATGGTAAACCAAAGGAAACAAAAAAAATTCAGAACATAAATGTCCCTTTGTCCTATAAATCTACCAAATGCCCCCTCCTGACCAAATTATTACCATTGTGAATGAATGAAACTGGACTCCATTTCTGCACATATATAAGCATATATATGTGTGCGTTTAAATATATAAAAGTATAATAACAAATAAAAATGTTTTAGAACATTAGAAGAATTGGTAACACAGAGGCTAAGACGCCTCAAATCCTCAGTATTTTTGTGTAGATATATATGTATTTTACATATATAATCATACATATTATATGTATGTACACATTTAGATAACCCGAGCCACAGTTAAAAATTAAGTTTCTTAGCTTTATACCTGGTTTATAATTCCTTCATTCATATTTCTTTATATTCCCTGTATTTTGTTTGTGAAGTTAATCCAAACAGACATAGCATGTGGGATTTCTTTTATTTATTTTATTTTATTTTATTTTATTCTATTTTTTGAGACGGAGTCTCGCACTGTCGCTGAGGCTGGAGTGCAGTGGCGCAATCTCGGCTCACTGCAAGCTCTGCCTCCCAGGTTCACGCCATTCTCCTGGCTCAGCCTCTGAGTAGGTGGGACTACAGGCGCCCGCCACCACGCCTGGCTAATTTTTTGTATTTTTAGTAGAGACGAGGTTTCACTGTGTTAGCCAGGATGATCTCGATCTCTTCACCTCGTGATCCGCCCGCCTGGGCCTCCCAAAGTGCTGGGATTACTGGCGTGAGCCACCACGTCCGGCTCCATGTGGGATTTCTTTTCTAATGCCCTTAACCCATATTTGGCGGCAACGGGGCAGTAGGAAAGTGCATGCGGCCGTAAGGGGTTTCTATGCCATCCTCAATAAAATCATTCAGTCATAAATAAACATGAGTGAACTTCCACCATTATACTATCCTAATCACTTAGCAGGCTAGAGGCAGAGTCTCATTGTAGCAAACATTCACACACACAGCCTATATACGAAAGCTTTGCTGCTGAACAGGGGTCTTCTAACCTCTCAAAAAAACGTGTGTGTGTTTTCTTCATAATAGCAACATCAGGGACATCTTGTCTTCTAATTGTTTATATATTATCTCCTAATCACCTCTCCCAGCTCTTAACTCAAACAGCAAGTTGCTCTAGGACTGGAGGGAAGCTTGAGAACATATAATAGAGAGATCAAAGGATTTAGAACACTAAAATTTATACACACACACAAAATGTTTTAGAACATCAGAGGAGGTGGCAACCCAATAGTTATTAACTTTCCAGCTTAATAAACTTTTTTCAGATACTTTAAGACAGTCAAAATGATTAGACTAGTTGTTTGATTGCTTGTATATCTTAATGCAGAATTTACGTTTTGCTTTTGTTTTGTTCTACCAGATAAACATAGATTTTCAAGACTGTAAGGTTGACATGAGGCTTAGTGATGTTTTCATTCAACACCTTCACTGTGAAGACAGACAAACAGACCTAGACAAGGTCTAAGCCCTCCAGCCATTTTAGCAAAGTACACACAGCAGGTCCATGGCAGAAGGCCTCAGTGGGCCACTAGGTTAAATGTCCTTTCTACAAAATGACACAGTACTGGCTGAGAAAACAGGTGAAGTCAAACAAATTTTAAGCAAAAATCATCGCAGAAATTCTTTATAAGAAAAGTATTTTGTATTGTCAGGTGCTATAAGCTTAGACCTTAGACTTTGCTAACTACAACCCAAGCTCACCGGACCACTGAGAAAAGTATTCATTTGACATATAGCTTTTTAAAAAAAATTGATGCAGTGAAGATCGGTTGAAAGTAAAATTTTGAGCAAATTATTGTCAGGGCACCCATACACATATGGCTTTAATGTCTACTTTCTGTGGTGGAAACAGAGTACCTGAAAAGAGACACTTATATTTGCCATACTAAACCTTTCTATTAATCTAGTAGCTGGCATTTCAGTCAGCTTATGTCAGGAAAATTTATGTTCAACATTTCATTTTTCTTGCTGAGATTATTGCGATATTCTAACATTCTCTTGCTTCCAGTATCTCCTACATACAATTTCCTCACACATTGCTGTCACAGCTGTCTTCCTACTCTATAAATTTGAACTAATCAATTCTTCCCTTAAAAACTTTCAGTGTCTCCACATTGTCTATATATACATTTTAAAAAAACTATCTTCTTTGGTGACACATTCAAATATCATGAAAATTGCCCATGTGACTCCAGAGTCCAGAATCAAATACTTCCCCATACACACTGAGATCATCCAAACTATTCAGTTACCAAATATCTCCAATATCTTTGCTTATCCTTTTCCATGCAGTCAAATACCTATTGAAGCAATTCTCTTCTTCAATATATAATTGTCACCTTCTCCTTTAAGCACTCTTTGGTTTTGAGCCAGGAGATTCATATCTGTATTCCAATATTAGCTGGTGGTTTGAATTTATTCTCCAGCATTTAAAACCTTCTTCTTTGAATTATATTGATGCATTTGCATATATTTCACTCAAGTTTAAAATATTTTATGAAAGACTTCCTGCTTCATGTTTATACAGTTAAGCAAACTTTGGCCTCCTGTAAGACTTTTATGAGACAGCACAGTAACAAGCTGTTTCAATGAATATTGTTCACGTGTTACCCATCTTTGAATTGTAACTTTAATATAATTTGAATATATGTACATTTTTACCTATAATATAACATTCTAACTCCAAAACTTTGCATGTGGGAAGTGGCGTCTATCTGGACAGTCTCATCTCCTACCCTTCCTCCATGTGCACCTTTGCCTGGTATCCTGAATACCTCAGTGCCTTTAAACATGCCATTCCTCTGTCAAGATTGGCTTTGCCCAACTTCTCTTCCCGTCAAATGCCAGACTTTATATCCTCTGAGAAGCCACCCCTAGTACCTTCAGGAAAGTAATGTGTGTGCCCTCTTCTTATAGCATTCTCTGTTTGATTTATTGTGTTCTCATTGCATTCCCTAATTGATTTATTGTTTTGTAACTGCTTCCATGACTGTCTCCTCTGAAATATTGTAAGCTATTTAATGGTAGGGGTCTTAGTCTCATTTTATTGCATATACAGCTTAGGGTCTGGCACATAGTGGGAGAGCAAATAAATATTTTTAAGTGGACAAATACAAGAATGAGCACCAGATAGGTAAGAAAAGCACAAGAAACTTCATTCTTCTTGCCTGGGAGGAGAGACCCGGTGTGGTATAGCCTGGTCATCCAAATGTCTTTCTGAATGAATTATAAAACCTTAGTCTACCCTCATGACACCAGCATCTCACCCTGCTGACTAACCATGATGGTGACCTCATGTCAGAACAGTCTGGAATGTTTGGGAACATTCCAGCAGAAGTGAAGTAAACCTGGTTCTTGAAATCATATGCCTTTGCTTGTTAAGTAAAATACTAAATGTCAACATTACCCTTCTAACTGACATTCAATATTTTACTTAACAAGCAAAAGAGTACAATTTCAAAAACCAGATTTACTTCATGTCTGCTCCACTGATCACCAAAAATATCTCTTCCATTAATTTATTATCTCTGTTTTTAATGATTATAAACCAATAAAAAAGATATTGGTGTTTGTAATTTTTCATATAACAAATTAGAGGCATTCACATAGTCCAAGACAGAATGTTACCATTTTTTCTCATGCAGCCATGTGAAATTATCATCAAAAGCATTTACAAACTGCTAATGATTTTGTGTTCCTGTGCAAATAGAAATAACATGATTAACCAAAGTCCCTACATATATGATACTGAGAGGTACAACTCAGGTCAAACGAAAAGCAAACATTTGGATAATTTCTTTAGAAAAGTTTCTTTTCCCTGGGTTTCATCTGTGTATCATATCCATCTTTGTTTTGCCCCCAATATCGTGTATTTGATAGAGAATCAAAAGCGGGCAGGTATACTGACATTCCACTTCATCATTCAGGGGCTTCTAGCTTTCTAGCTCTATTGTAAGTGTTCAATGTGATTCTAATATTCATTTTTAGAAATGTCTATTCAAATTTTAGACTCCTAAAACTTTCCCTAAAGTCAAAAAATTAAAAAAAAAAAGTCTACGAAAATGCTTTTTTTTTTTTTTTGAGACAGAGTCTTGCTCTGTAGCCCAGGCTAGAGTGCAGTGGTGCAATCTCAGCTCACTGCGACCTCTGCCTCCTAGGTTCAAGAGATTCTCCTGCCTCAGCCTCCCGAGTAGCTGGGACTACAGGGATGCACCACTACGCCCGGCTAACTTTTTTTGTATTTTTAGTAGAGATGGGGTTTCACCATGTTGGTCAGGCTGGTCTCAAACTCCTGACCTCAAATGATCCACAAACCTCAGCCTCCAAAAGTGCTGGGATTACAGGCATGAGCCACCATGCCTGGACACTTCCCTTATTTTCTAAGAGACTGAACAAGTAATTTTGGTTGAAAAGTGACTATGTTATATACATATAACATATATAAGTGTGCATGTATATATATATATGTATATATATAGCAGTTAGAAGGCATTTTCCTTCTCACAATTAGTTTAAAACAAAATTCCTTTATCTTGTTCCCCCCAAAAAAGCCGAAAAAGTATAATACTGAAACATAAGACAAAACACACAGAAAAAGGGGGAAAAAAACTAGACTATGCCCAGAGCCTACTTATGCCATGTCCACAATCTGCTGAGGCTTTTTTGAAAAACATGTTTTTTCTTTCAAATAAAGATAAAAAGAAAAGCTTTTAGATCATGGGCTATGGGTGGGGGGAAGAGATAATGTCTCTTGTGCTTTGATGTTACAAGTAGCTTGTCATTATAGAAGAGTTCTTGTAATGAAATAAAGGTCCTGGTAAACTGAGCCTGAATATTAAATAACCAGCTTCCACACAGAAGCTTTCTGATACTCCTGTTCCTGAAACTGCAGAGCAAACATGTGCATCATGAACAAATTGCAAAGCTTATTTAATGTAGAGACTCTACTTGATAGTTTTTGATCAACTTGATAACTTATATCAAGTTATCTACTTGATAACTTAACTAAAAAAGGAAAGCATGATTTCCATGATCCTCAGGGAGCTTTGTTTAGAAATGTTTCTAAAATATCAACTGACAAGAAATTAGGATAAAATTGTCCATTCATCATTAGAAGCAACATATAAAATTGGTTTCAAAGTACTGTGCGTTCTCTGTAAACAGAAATTGTAACCTATTGAATAATATTCAAAATGCCAATGTGTTGTTACCTTTTGTTGGTTTTAAATTAGAGGTAAATACAGGTGAAGTTTGAAAAAATATGTTAACTGTATGTTAACAAGTAGCCTTTTAAACTGTGGCATTCTGGGCAAAATAACTATTTAAAGAAATTTGCCGTATATCCTTTAGAAACATAAAAGTTTTTTGATAAAATTACTTAGGTATATATGGAAAATTCAATCAACCAATAGAAGTATAAATGAGAGATTATAAAATTCATACAAGATGTATACCACCCAGAGACTGTCACTGTTTGCCAAATTCCCTTCCAGACCTCTTTATAGACATATATAAATATGGGCATATATAGAAGGGGCCTCGTGATCCACCCGCCTCAGAGGATAGACAGATGGACATAAACAGTCCTATATTAAAATCATGTTAATATGCACAGTACTATGTGACCTGTTCTTTCTCTCAGAAAAAATTCACAAACATCCTTCCAAGTCAATTAAAATATATTTTTAACAGTTAGTACAGCATTGGTACCAAGGCTTGTTTTTCCAATTTCTCTTTTTTATTTAATTAATTAATTAATTAATTAATTTATGAGACAGAGTCTTGCTCTGTCACCCAGGCTGAAGTGCAGTGGTGCGATCTTGGCTCACTGCAACCTCTGCCTCCCAGGTTCAAGCGATTTTCCTGCCTCAGCTTCCCGAGTAGCTGGGATTACAGGCACGTGCCACCACATTCGGCTAATTTTCTATTTTTAATAGAGATGGAGTTTCACCATGTTGGCCAGCTGGTCTTTAACTCCTGACCTCAAGCTATCCACCCACCTCAGCCTCCCAAAGTGCCGGGATTACAAGGATGAGCCACTGTGCCCGGACTATTTTTCCAGTTTCTTGATGATGGACATCTAGGGACAGTAATTCTTTTATAGTTCAATAATAAAATATTGTTTATATATAGATTGATTTGTAGACCATGTCTTTCCAAAAGGAACTTATAGTGGCTTACAAGAAAAATATAAGTTATAAAAGAAAAATTATTTGATATCAAAAAATACCAAAGAGAAACAAAAGGAAGAAAAAATATAAAACTCTCCTGAGAAGTAATGTTTTGAATAAATTAGTCCTTAATTCAGGCTTCCAAATTCATCAGTAAAATACCTAAGGCAAAACAGAAAAATTCAAAATGAAAATAAATACTAGAAACAAGAATCAACAGCCACTGCCAAATCTGGATAGATTCTCCATCGACTTAAAACCTAACTGAATTAGATTTAGTAAAACAATGGCTCACAAATATGGCTACAAGTGGCGCAAGAAACAGAGGAGATATTCTGACCATAAAGAAAACAACATGCTACTTCTTTTGATAGAATACCTCTGCAAAGACACATAGCAAACTAGTAACAGTGATTGTCTTTAGCTAGGGCAAGTGGAGAATTCTGGCAATACAGGACGCAGGGGGAATTTACATTTATTACATGTTCTTTTATGGCTTTAATATTTCTATTACAAAATACAAAAATACATTTCCTCATTAAAAAGTTAATTACAATGTCTAAAACTTTTTTGGCCCAATATGGAATAAGTCCATTTAAAAACTATAAAGTATTATCTTAATTTTAAGTAAAAATATGGTATTTATGTATATAAATGAATATATTCATATGTGAGTAAACTCATGATTTATTTTCTTCTATCTCCTTTGAAGATTTTCATCTGTTTCTAGCATGAACATATTGTTGTATAAGCAGAAAAGCTCATACTTAAAAATAACTTGAGAAGTAATTTAAACAAGAAAGAGAACACCAAATGTAAAAACTATGATTCAATCACAATTCTTTTCAAAGCAAAATATAAACTCTAATTAATCATTTCACTATTAAAAGAAAAGGAACAAAAGTAAATGAAGTTAATTTGAGAAGTTAGCCAAATAATTTTAAAAGTCAACAGAAAACAAGGGAAAAGAAAGAAAATAGACAGAGAAATTTTAAAAACACATAACCATTTTTAAAAAATAAAGCTATGCTTTAAAACATTAAAAAATCCCTTAATTATAATCAAGAAAAAGTGAAAAGTCAAACAATGCTAGAAATTAAAAACATATAAAGAAAGCAAAATCTCTGCTAATAAATCTTTGAACGTATCTCCCCCATTCCCCCTTATCCAGTCCACCCATTCTTGTCTCTTTGCTTTTCCTTGCATATGCCAGGCACATACTTGCATTTGCACTTGATTTTCCTCCTACCTAAAATTGTTTCTCTGGACATCAGCAAATTCACTCCTTTAAGTCTTTTTCCAATGTCACTTCCTCAGCGAGGCCTTCCCTGACTACACTATTTAAAATTGCACATACGCATGCACATACAAACCTGACACTTTCTATCCCCCTTCCCAGTTTATTTTTTTTTCTTGCTCCTTATGACCATCTAATATAGCCTATGTTTTACTTATTTATATTGCTTATTATCTTTTTGCCTCCCTCAGTAAGAATAGATGTAAGTGAGCAGAGATTTTTCTGTTTTTCTTACTGTACATAGTAATGCTCAGTAAATATTTGTTGAGTGAATGAATAAACAAGTTTTAAAATCTTGAGATAAAATTGATGTTCTGGGCAAATACAAAGTATCCAGATTAAGGGGGGAAACAAAGTAGAAAGCTGAATTGGTCAGGAGAAATTAACAAAGCTATAAAATAATTTCATCCCAATTTGGTAAAACTTTCATAGTCCTATGGTTTCACCATTATGTTTCTTCAAAATTTCAGAAAGCAGACAAATCTCTGTCTACACATATCCAAATACGCTGAAATTCGGAAAGAACTATTAACATATATTTGTGTATATTTACATGTGTGTACATATGTTTTATATATATGTATGTACACATATGTGTGTATACACACACATATGTATGTACACACACATACTTTCATGTAAGTATAGTGAAAAGATGATATATTAGATATACAGATTTTTATGTGAGATTTTTAACGGTCAATTTATAATATAAACATACTTTCAAACATGTTTTTTTCCTTAACAACATAAAAAACCTTTAGAAGTCACTAAACGTTTTTGGAAAATATTAATTTTTCACAACAGTGGTATTCAATACATTAATGTAACATAAATTTTAAGATTAACAAGTTTTGTTAGCTTTCTATTTTTATCTTTCTATTTTTCTATTAAAATGAAATCTGAAATAAACATTTTCATTAATTTATTAAATGTTTAGTGATTGCCTATAACGAGCTAGAGACAGTGTTTTAGCACAGGCGGTGGAGGGAAGAACAAAGACACAGACCCTGTCTCTGAGACCTTAGAATATTTATAGATGGGAAGACAGAAATTATGCAGATACTGATGAAAATAACCCACGTAATTATAATTGTGATAGTGTGTCATAGGAGGGGTTGAGTGAGAATATAAACCACTACTGGATTTGGAGGGAAAGTCCTACTGAAGAAGTGACATAATTGAGACCTGAAGGATGCCTAGGCAAAGGATTTGTGTACTGAGGACCTTCTGTGCTTTGCATAAATTTTTCTGTACCTGTCTAGTTCCTTAGGATAAATAACTAGACATTAAATCACCAGGTCAATGGAAATAACCATTTGTACACTTTGGGATACATACAATCAAATTCCCCAACACTGCGTTTGCTTTAAGATGTAATCTTACCAGTAAAGTATGAAAGTGTCTATTTTACTGTTCTCTCACCAGCACTGGGTATTGCGTTTTGACCTTGATTTTTAAATTACATTGTGATATGATAACAATTATAGAAAAATAATAAAATACGTATAGTATAAATAAATAATTAATGAGTTTTGAGATCCCAAATTTCCACCATCTAGAAATTACTACTTTGAACATATATTCAAAAGAATACTTCATGTACATATACACATTTAAAAGGTACTGTTGTCTTTGTATTATAGTTGTTTTCCACTTACTATAAGCATTTTCTAGAATAATAACTATGCATCTACATTAGCATTTTCATATATTGAACAGGGTCCCATTGTTAGACTACAGTAGGTTTAACATATTCTATATTATTATTTTTCACTTTTATGTTTAAGTGAATATTTAACTGTACATTTTAAAAACATTTTTATCTTACTTGTGTCTTCTTGGGATTCTTAAATCAGTGGCTTAATGTATTTCAGTAGTTCTTGGAAATTATCAGCCATTTTCGGCTTTCTCCTCTTGTTCTGGGCCTCAAACATGCTAAATCTTCTTACCAGGTCCTCTAAGTCCCTTACCATTTTCTAAATTGTCCATATTTTTGTCTTTCTATATTTTATTCTGGATAATTTCTAATGCTCTACCTAGCAGTTCAGAATATATCAAACCTACATAATTTGCTAGTAAACCCATTCTTTGAGTTCTCAATATCAACTTGATATTTAGTTGTTACAATTTCACTTGGCTCTTTTGCACACTTATCACATCACATTTATAGTTTTCAGATTTTACTGAAATTTTTAAACTTAGACATTACCTCCATTAATATAGAATTGATTTTTTAATTTTTAATATCTGTAGTCCCAGTGGTCTGTTTCTAGTGTATTCTGCTTCTGTGGATAGTGGCTGATATTGTCTAGACGCATTGTGTACCACGTTGTCCTTGGTTGTTTGCTAAACACATGTTTGAAAAATTACTTTTAGAAGTAATTTGAAACCCAGGAAAAGGATATATTACTTCAGAAGGATAATTCATTTCCTTTTGCACAGAAGGGTGGTGCCCATATGAAACCAAGACTTGAGATTTTGGGGACAATTTAGAAGACCATAGAGAGTACATTTTTTGTTCCCTATTGCAGAGACCAGCGTTTCAGGGATCTGGGCCAGACCAGGATTATTTCTCTTTGACAGGACCAAAATACCAGTTTATAATTTAGCTGCTTTTCATAGCCAAAGTTTGACAAAGACATACTTCTTTCAGTTCTCACTCATTTCCTGTTTTGGTTCTGGTATTTTCATACTATCTTGTTAACCCCGCGGTCTATTTAAGAAGATGCTTTGCATTTCATCCAGGGTTTTTTTTGTTTTTTCAGCATTGTCTTTTCTAGGGTGGTTGGTGGTTGGTCTGCGTTACCAATTCATCATTGCAAGAAATAAGTCACCCGAACTATTCTAATGTGTTTAAAATTAATTTTATCCACAGTTGTTGTTATTGTTTTACAATATTGTTATTACAAATGATGCCATAATGAAAATTGCTTTAAATATACCTTTTGCTTTTGGTCATTTCCTTAAATTCCTACAAATGAATTGCTGCATTCATATTCTATGTATTTTAAAACATTGTCATGTATCATTAACTAACCTTCCAGAAAATCTATGTTTAGCTACCTTTCCTTTTTTCATCAGAAAACCAATTCTCCCCAGTGCTCTTTTCCCCACTGAACATACAGACATTCACACGTATAACTGTGTAATGATTTTTCAATTTTGGCAGCTTGATAGGCTGATAAATTTAAATATAAATATATTTCTTCTTTTCAAATGTTTATTTGACTTCTAGTGAGACTAAGCATATGGTCATGTTTATTGAACATTTGTAGTTCTTCATTTGTGAATTACTTAATCAAATTTTCTTACTCATAAAGTAGGTAGTCAATAGTCAATTTTATTCCTATTTGTATTACTAAGATTAGTAGATATAAATGTAATTATATAAGAAGATAAAAGTAAATGTAGTGAACAAAGGAAACATTGAAATAGCGTAAAAACAAGAGGCTTTAAATTACCAGAAGTAAGGTCAGATTTAACTATTCAAAGCAAAAATCAGACTTGTAATCCTGCTTTAATAAAGTTTTATTCAAACACAACCATGAACATTTATTTGTTCCTTATCAGTGGCTGCTTTTCACTACAAGGCCGGAGCTGAGGACCTGACACAGACACTGAACTGTTAACAAAATTTAAAATATTTATTTTCCTGTCCTTTACAGAAAAGATTTGCCAACTCCTGATTTAAAGGCAAGATAATATTTAATAATTTTATCAATATACAAAAATACTATGTCTTATTATGTTTATTATATTTATTAATTCATTTAATAAATCTATGGTGTAGGTACTATTGTTGCAGGAATTTTCCTTAGTTCAGCTAAAGGCAGGGTCCTTGTTACACGGCCACAAAAATTTAGGCTCGCAAACAATTTGAATGGTGAGTAAGACAGGGTTTTATTGGGTGAAAAGGAAGAAAAGGGGAAAACAGGGACTCTCCCCAAGGCCAGAGTCCCTGCTAGGGTGCTTCCTGCCTTGCAGTTTGAATCCCAGACTCCACACAGGAAGAGGAGGGGCCAGGCTCCTCCGAACTGCGAAAGGCATGGACTTCCTGATGCTCCAGCCCAGTGTGCAGGCCAGTTGGAGTTTTTCAGAGGAACCCCTTCCACCTGGCTATCTCACTATAATTAACCTATTTACAGATAAAGTTATTTTACAGAGCCAAGGAGGGTAAACCAATCACTCAGCATTCTAGCAGATGGCACAAAGAGATTCAAATTCAGACAATATGGATCAAGGGTCATTGATCTTAATCTAAAAGTAAATTGCTAGCAACATTTGTACCAAAACCTGTCACATCCCTCACCATTTTATTAAGAGAAATCTGGATGTTATTTAACATTGCAAATGATGTATGAAAGAAATAACCAGCATAAGGAGAAGAACAAAACTACTGTTTGACGTGTGAAAACACAAAATAAAATGAGGAAAAATATAGAACTAGTAAGATAATCTAATTATTGAGAAGAAATATTACTACAAACAAAACCCCATAACTTTCCTCTACTACATCATTAACGAGTAAGAAGATGGCCGGGCATGGTGGGTCACAGTTGTAATCCCAGCACTTTGGGAAGCTGAGGCAGGCAGATCATTTGAGGTCAGGAGTTCAAGTCCAGCCTGACCAACATGGCGAAACCCCGTCTCTACTAAAAATATAAAAATTAGCCAAGTGTGGTGGTAGGCGCCTGTAATCTCATCTACTTGGGAGACTGAGGCCGGAGAATTGCTTGAACCCAGGAGATGGAGTTTGCAGTGAGCTGAGATCCCACCACTCTATACTCCAGCTTAGGCAACAGAGTGAAACTGTGTCTCAAAAAAAATAAAAAAAATAAAAAAAAACAGATGAAAATGAAAACGAGAAAAGTTTTTTTTATAAAAGCCATAAACACATAGACTGCCTAGGAAAAACCACAAGAAAATCTGTAGTTTCTTTACAAATAAAATTTGAAAGTGAATAAAGAGACTAAGCAAGTTTTGGATTGTGGAAGACTTAATATCACAAATACAGCTATTTTTTTAAGAAGACATAGAGGTTAAAAACAATTTCAGATCCCAAAAAAATAATTTTTATAAATAATTTTTTAACCTGACAAATGAACTTAAATTTTAGCTAGACAAATACTCTGGTTTGGAAGCCCACCAAATTTGGGAGGAAAAATGAATGATTCAGAGCACTTGCCCAGTCAGATGGAAGAATGAAACAATGGTTACTAAAGATTTGGTCTCCTATCAAAGGCTAGACATGTGACAAAGAACCCAATGCTCTTCATACTGAGCCTGGCATAGAGCAGGAGCTCAACAAATGTGTGCAATGAATTAATAAATGTACATATTCACCTATAACTAATCAATTAATCGATTATAATACATAATATATAACATGCATCTACAAAATCTTTACTCAAATCGTGTTGTGCTCTAAAGCCAAACTAGAATTCCAAATGGATGGAATAGGTTTCTGATTAAAATCTAGTTTATAACAAATGCCATAAAGATGTTTTAAATAGGTATTTTATCTCTTCTCTAGGAGTTGGTAATATACCATATTTGAAATTGCCACTGTAACTTCAAAATTTCTCATTGTGACAATAAAATACAGAATTCAGTAGCACATCATTTTTAATATGAATATCATAGAATCAAATATCTTTCCATTTCCTTTAATAATTCCTCCATTAATATTTACATTATGGAGTTGTTTGGTTTTTTTCTTGTAAATTTGTTTAAGTCTCTTATACATGCTGGATCTTAGACCTCTGTTGGATGCATAGTTTGCAAAAATTTTCTCCCATTCTGTATGTTGTCTGTTTACTTTGTTGATAGATTTTTGGCTGTGCAGAAGCTCTTTAGTTTAATTAGATCCCATTTGTCAATTTTTGCTTTTGTTGCAATTGCTTTTGGCATCTTCTTCATGAAATCTTTGCCCATGCCTATGTCCTAAATGTTATTGCCTAGGTTGTCTTCCAGGGTTTTTACAGTCTAGGGTTTTACATTTAAGTCTTTAATCCATCTTGAGTTAATTTTTCCATATGGTGTAAGGAAGGGGTCCAGTTTCAATCTTCTGCATATGGCTAGTCAGTTATCCCAGCACCATTTATTGAATAGGGAATCCTTTCTCCATTGCTTGTTTTTGTCGGATTTGTCGAAGATCAGATAGTTGTAAGTGTTCAGTCTTATTTCTGGAGCTAAATGATGAAAACACATGGACACATGTAGGGGAACAACACACGCTGGGCCGTTTGGAGAGTGGAAGTTGGGAGGAGGGAGCTGATCAGGAAAAATAACCAAAAAGTACCAGGCTGAATACCTGGGTGATGAAATAATCTGTACAACAAACCCCCATGGCACAAGTTTACCTATGTAACAAACCTGCATTTATACCCCTGAACTTAAAATAAAAATTAAAAGAAAATAAAAATAAATATTTACATTAGGGACTGTTGCTACCAATTCTTTTGGAGCTCTTCTTTCACATTTGATTCCTCCATGAAATGGGTGAATGTTGAAAATTGTAAATTTTTATCATTTGTCTTCCTATTACTTCCTTCACATTGTAGATACATAGCATTGTTGCCAATATAATTTCTTGGTATTTAGTTACTTGTTTAAAAAAAACATTAATAAGAGCCCAATATGTGCCTGACATTGCATAAAGTAATTTCACAAAATTGTTTAATTTGGACTATTGTTCATTAACTGTTGAGCTCACTTAATCAACTTTTAACGTCAACGTTTGTTCATCAAAAACAAAACAATATTCTAGGCCGCAGTAAACATCTAAAAACTATATTTGTTTTATAAAATTACTAGATATTTTAACTAATGACTATTATTCATCACTACTTATTAATGTAACAATTTCTACTCAACAATTGAATTTAAAATAAGCTACATATTACCTCAGCTCAAATATATTTTAAAATTTCATTGAAAGTACTTGTTTTTTTAAAAAAATATATATGCCTGTTGCAGAATTTTATATTACATAGTCTGGGATTTGCACAGTATATATTTATTTTAATATTTCCTCATAAATCATCCCCCTCCCCAAGTTCCTTTTACATTTTGTTACTCTTTTCTGAACTGACTCCAATTTTCTGACATCTTTCCAACATTGAAGTACCCAGAAATGTATGTGATGTTCATGCAGGTACAATCGCTCAGTGGCAGAGTTTATACCATCGCAGTCTGGATCTACAAAACATCAAGTGAGGATGATGGCTTGGACAAAAGTCCTGCAGTATGTACTACTGGCCTACTCTGACAGATCTAAGTTCCTCTAAAGAGATGAACTAAACTAAGGGGGTTGAGGAGAAGAGTAGTGGAGAAGGGAAGCAGTGGTTAGGACATGAAAAAACAGAATAAGAAAAGCAGAAACCATTAATGCCTGATGCTTTAGTTATTTAAAGAATATTTTAATAATAAATGTTCCCTAGACTTTCTTTCCTACTCATTATTTTTCTGCATACAAAATTCCTTACATAAGAATTTATATAACTTTGATATATTATATATAGACCTTTGTCCATAGCTATTAAAATTTATTTTTCTTTTATTCCTCTCAAAAAATATTTTTACTCTTCCCTAAATGTTACAAATATCTTTCCATATCAGTTCATTTGGTTGATGGGGACAATGATAATTACAATTAAACTATACAGAGAGCTTATCATGTGTTAGGCACTTCGCTTAGTGTCTCACAAAAATGACATTAAATCATCATACAGACTATCAGATAAATAATTTATGCACATTTCACAGAGAAAGAAACTGAGGCTCAGAGAGATACAATGATTTGGCCAAGATTCCCAAGCAAGTGAGTGGCAGAGCCATGATTCACATTTAGAACATCTATTAAAATATTTAAATTTTTAACAATTGCATAGTATTCATTTATGTGAATGTACCAATATTTAATTATCCCCTATTATTAGATATTAAGGTTGTTTATTGATTTTTTAACTATTATAAACAATGATGCATTTTACTGACTTTTGAAAGTATTTCTACAGCACAAATATCTAAACATGATATTGCAGGCATAAATGTTTTCACACTTTACAACCTATCAATTTAGATTTTTAAACATTTTATTGGCATATAATGTATGTACATAGTTTCAGGGTACATATGAGTATTTAAGGCATCCACATAATTTGTGAAGCTCAAATAAGTGTACTTGGGCTAGCTATCACCTGAAATATTTGTCTTTTTTAATGCTAGAAACACGTGAATTATTTTCTTCTAGCTATTTTGAAAAGTGCAATAGATTGTTGTAAACTATAATCACACTACTGATTTATCTAACACTAGGTCTTATTTCTTCTTTTTGCTTTTTTGTCTCCCCGTATTTTGGATGACCAATCATCTCTCTCATTGTCAGCCTTTCCTTTTTTTTACCGTTACAACACTGGCATTTTTGTAACAAGAAACTGAATTTCTCATCCTACCGTGTTAGTTCCTGTAGTAACACTACACAAGAATGCACATGCATGTGCGCACACACACGCACACATACACTCACACACTTCCCATTTTGTCCTAATATCCTCCATTAATACTCCTATTACCTGTAATCTTAGTTGTTTATACCCACATTTGCAAAGAAAATTCATATCAAATGTATACAGCCTCTTTTCAATAAAAAATCCATATGTGTTTTCTTGTTACAATACAACAGCTTTTCAAACATCAATTCCTCAACTTGTTATATAGTTGGACCTCCATTAGACATCCAATTGAGGAAGAAAAAAAATCCTCATTCCACAGAATACTCAGTATCATAGAGCTAAACTAATGAAGTTCTATAAGGGCAAGTACCATATCTGATTTTCCCCTCCAGTGCTTGACTGATGTTAGGTATTTAATACATGTTTGTTGAATAAATGAACAGAAGAGATCTAAGGAAGCCAAGAGAAAATGGTTATTGGGAAACAGGTTGTCACAGTGGTCAAAAGCAGACTCTAGATCTTGATGGCCTAGGTTAGAATCCTGTTGACACACTCACCACTTATGGGCAAGTTTCTGAACCTCTCTATGCCTAATTTCCCCATCTTTAAAATGGGGATAGCAAAAGTGCCTACTTCATTGGGTTATTGTGAGGATTACATAAGCTAATACATATAGAGCACTTACAAGTTACTATCATATATATGTTTTTAATATAATTCTCAATTTTCCCTTAATTAAAAAAAAAGAGGACTGACTTTACAAAACTCATTTGCCTATCATTTCTGGAGGTAAATGGTTCAGTCTTTTGGTACTCCTTCCCTCACTTTCCTAGTGCTTTATGGAAACCACACTTTTTTAAATGAATTGTTTGCTCTGGGCTAAAATGGAGATACAAAGAAGGCAAAATATCATGGTAAGTGAACTAATGGAGGAGCACATTTACTGAAGCAAGTGAGCAAATGGACCAGAAAATTATGTAAAGTGAGTTACAAGATACTCTATTTAGCCTACTGCATAAAACATGGGGTGGGGAGTTAGAAGATTTAGGTTTGAGGTGCAACCCTGACACTTAGTAACTCGTTTATTTTGCACAGGTTCACCTTTCTCAGTTTCTTCTTCTTTTTTTTTTTTAATCGGTCAATATGTCATAGACCTCACAGGGTTCCTCTAGGAGTAAATAATTTAATTAAGTTGAAACACATGCAAACCAAAATTTTAGTTCTATTTACTAAATTCTGAATATTTTACTTTAAGTGCACTGGTCTTTTCTTTTAACTTTCCCATTTAATTGATTCCCCAACAAATCTTGAAATGATACTAAACGAATTTAAATATTGTTCCTAACTCTTTTTAGACATATTATTTGACACACTACATTACAAATACTGGAGTTAATAGACTATAGACTCCAGTCCGTGAATCCAATTGTTATATTTCTTTACATAAGTCATTCATTTTTAATTAAACCTCTGGTCTGCAAATATATTATTGCACTTCAAAACAGAGTGATTTTAGAGGTGTTTAATTTTCTTTGTCATGCATTAAATTGTATCATATCTAGATGAATAGCACAATCCAGTAGAAACAAGAAGGGCAATCTGTGAACATGCTACAGTGGCTCTGTTCATGCATCCAACACTTGTGTGCCTGTGAAGAGCTAAGCACTCTACTAGAAGCTGGGAACCTAACCACAGACAAGATTGACCTGGTCCTACTCAACACAAAGGGCAATCTAGTAGAGAAGGCTTACAATTAAACAAGATATTATGAAAATGTGTAAGAATTGGTGCTATAAGACAATACAGAGAATCCTTGGAAGCCAAAGGAAAAGTTAACTTGGGCTAAGAAAACAAATCAGGGAAGGTCTCTGTGGAAAGTAATTTTATGCCAAGATCTGAAGACAATTAGCCAGGAGGAAACAGTGTTATGAAGAAGAGTATGGCACATTTAAAGAAGCAAAGCATCCAGGATGTTGGTAGCATATAAACTGACAGGGGAAATGTCAAGTGATTGTCATAAAAAGGAAGGCAGAAAACAGATTGTAGAGTTACTACAGACCAAGCTCAGAAGTATGTGTGTGTGTGTGTGTGTGTGTGTGTGTGTGTGTGTTTTCATTAATAGTAGAAATTTGGCTGGGCACGATGGCTCATGCCTGTAATCCCAGCACTTTGGGAGGCCAAGGCGGGCAGATCGGTTGAGGCCAGGAGTTGGAGACCAGCCTGGCCAACATGATGAGACCCTGTCTCAACTAAAAATACAAAAATTAGACAGACGTGGTGGCACACATCTGTAGTCCCAGCTACTCAGGAGGCTGAGGCAGAAGAATCTCTTGAACCCAGGAGGCAGAAGTTGCAGTGAGCCGGGATAGTGCCACTGCATTCCAGCCTGGGCAACAGAGTGAGACTCTGTCTCAAAGTAAACTAAACTAAACTAAACTAAACTAAACTAAACTAAACTAAACTAAACTAAAATATTTCAAATGGTTTGCCATTTGAAAAATAAACTGGTTCCTTTCCTTATACATTTTACCAAAATATATTCCTATCAAAGTGGAGATGTCCAATTTGTTCCTGGATAAGTAGGCCTGGAATTCAGAAGAGAGGTCTGTGATTGATAAATAGAGTTGAGAGCCCTCAGCACATGCAAGACAGCTGAAGATGATTCCAGAAAGATAGTGAACAATGACACAAGGAGAGGAGACAGGATAAAGGGGTGAGGAATGCCAGTGGCTAATGGAGAAAGGGAAAAGCAGCCTTTAAAGAAGGATGAGAAGTCAGAGCCAGAAACAGAAAGAAAGTTTGGAAAGTATGGTGTCCTGGAAGCCAAGAAAAAAGACAATTTCAGAAGAGGATAGTGGGGTTATCTACTGTGTCAAATGCAACTACAAAGTCGAAAATGAGAATATCTGCTAGTACTGAACGTATTGGAACATAAGGCATTGATGACTATGTGGAAAACAGTTACCATGAAACTGTAGATGGGACATGAGATTTCAGTGGATGGAAGTTGAAATACTTTCCCCACAGTTTGTAAATTAACATCAAATATTATGAATAATGTATCACAGGAAGATATTTGGCACAAATATCTTTAGCACATGATTGTTTCTAACTGCCTTCCAGACTTTTTCCAGATGTGCTCTAGTCTGTCCATGTCCAATAGGAAGAATTGCACATAGAACATAATAGGATTCAAGTTAGGATCTGAATGGCATGTTATATGGTGGACTCATACTTTCTCTCAATTATAAACTACTGTATTTTTTATTAGACATTGATATTACCAGAGTTCTGATTAGTTTCTGTGTTAAGAACAGGCTGATTCATGGGGAGTTGTATCTCACTGGTAACTCATAAGTGGCTTGTTATTGACTAAATTTTTGTGCGTTGATGCTTTTTTTTTTCTACACATCTTCACTTGTAAGCTGGCTTTTTGCTCCTGATGAAATATTTTTATTATGGATTTAACCCATTGCTCAACCTAAGACCTCTTTAGAGAAATAATTCATTCAGTGAGCAAATGCATAATGAATAGCTACCATATTTCTTATTGTGCTAGGCAATAATGAATTGTTTGTAGAACTTACTTCTTATTCTACCTTCACATTACTGGTATAACTCAGTCACAAGTTACCAGTGAGATACGACTCCCCATGAATCAGCCTGTTATTACATAGAAACCTTAAAAATCATCTTTAAAAAGCGATTATTATGCCATTTATCATCCTCGTCCAAATCATTAATAAAGATATTGAACAAGGGATGGCCAAGGATGGAACTCATAACACACTATCAGGGATCACATTTCTTACAGACATCAGTTCATTAAGAATAATATTTGGGGCTGGACACGGTGGCTCATGCCTGCGATTCCAGCACTTTGGGAGGCTGAGGCAGGAGGATTGCTTAAGCCCAGGAGTTAGAGACCAGCCTGGGCAACGTAGTGAGACCTTATCTCTACAAATAACTTTTTTTTTTTAATTAGCCAGGTATGATGGCATATGTCTGTAGGCATACGTCTGTACTCCCAGCTATTAGGGAAGCTGAGGCAGGAGACTCTTTTGAGCCAAGGAGGCAGTGGTTGCAGTAAGCAGTGATCACACTACTGCACTCCAGCCTTGGTGACAGAGTGAGACCCAGTCTCAAAAAAAAAAAAAAGAAGAAGAAGAAGAAGAAGAATATTTAGGATATAATCACTCAATCAATAAGTTGCTAACCTGTTTGCCTATGTTATCACATAACCTATATGTCTCCAGACTGTTTAATAATTTGGCATCATACACTCTCAAATACTTTGTTGGACATTTAATTACACTAATTCTGCCATATTTATTTGTTGACCTGTCTAGGGAACATAGCAAAATTAGTAATAATTATAAAATTATTTTAGATATTATAAGACAGAATGCGTTTAGGTCAAAATGTAGGTCACTGATCTACAGTTTTTACGGTTGCTTTCTTTTCTATTTTGAAAATTTTTTTGTTTAAAAAAATAGAACTCCAAGAAAATTGAACTCCAATCTTCCATCATTTCTTTTTTCTACAATACTATTACCCATAAATCTCATCAGTGTTCTGGGATTTAACTCATCTGGATCAAAAAACATAAATGTATCTTGATTATTTGGTTGCAAAAACATGTTTAATTTTCTCAGGATTAAATTTTATCCAACTACACTATCTTCAGTTTATTTCCAAAATGAGATTAATGAACTTGATGGTCTTGCTGCTATGATATTTTAAGTTAGCATTCCCTTAAGTCCATACCATCTTTATTGTGATCATGAGGCCCTTTGCCTCCAAAGTTCACTTAGAAAAACGGCAAAATTATTTTACATTGCTATCCACTCGAATTCAAGTTTCAGATATTTTTCATAAGTTGCCTCTGTTTTAGAACAGTTTTTTTTTTTTTATTGTCAGGAATAACTTGAATATCCCTGGTGGACTTATTGGGAAGGCTGCATTATCTATTATTCAATAGGCTTGCCTGAGCTTCTCGAAACCATTGCTCTGGATAATTAATAAATAAACCTGCCAATAAAATAATTCATGTGGAACCCAAAACAAAGTAAATACATTTATTTGCCAAAATTTCAAGCAGGAGCATGATTAAAGGAGACTCTATTATTTTCCTTTTTATTTTATGATGCTTAGGCCTAGGATCCAAGTTACCTAGTCCACCAAATAAAATACTTCTTTTCTGTTAAAGTCATCATAAGAGGACAGAGTGTAGCATTGTTAAAAACTAGTTCATCTTTTGTTATGGCAATACACCTTTGAAGGGCACAGAAATTGTTTTAATTGGATAAATTAGATGTTCTTTGTGTCCATATAAAGTGTTGAATTTAATAATTTGGTTGAATGGATGTCAGTGTTTCTGTTCAATTTTTCAATTAAACTAATATTAATCTTACATTTTCTAAAGAAAGCTTAATAGCACAAGATAACTATGATATCTCCAGGACATACAGTAAGGTCACTGGATATAAATGAGCCCACATTGTTTTCCTGAATAATTCTGCAGCAAAGAGAAAGGCTATGGAAATTGTAGTTATACTAGCTTTTCTCCATTTCAATCACTGAGGACCAACACTAAAAGGTCTATGTCTCTCTTTTGACACATTGTTATATGTGGCACTCAGTCCCACTACTTCATAAAGATCATTTGTAAAATTGTAATTTAACGTCTGGTTTTGTCTGTTTCAACTAACAAAAATCAAGATAGACTTTTGACTAATGCTTTTTTTTTTAACTTTCTTAAGATGTATTACAAATAAAAGTACTTTATTTGTTTTTCAAAACTAATTTGACTTGATTTACACAAATGAAGTTGTAAATCACATATCACATTAGGAGACAGACTTGGGTGTGGGTTATTTTCTTTAAAAATTGTATAAAAATAGAAACATAAAATACTAAAATCATTTTTTATTGCTCATAAAATTTCAAAATTATGAAGGCCCTTCAATTTGATAATGATTGGGGTTCTAGCAACACGATTCAGAGAGGCTGTAAAATTATGAGGACATTTTAGCACTCCTGTGAGCATTTCCATTCAGAGGTGATCGACCAGCATGGGTTAGAGCAATTTGCCTCGTATTTGTAGGAAAGCCTTGTTCTTTCAGACTGAAAAACCTAAAACACGAAGAAAGCCCAATAATTTTAAATCGTGGTATATACCATACATGCCTAGAAATCCAATTTATTTGCTAAATAAAAACATCACAACTTTTAAAATATAAAGGACCTACTCACAACAGAACAACAATCTATCCCTTCAAATTCATATGTCAAATCGGTCTAGCTGTTATTTCTCCCAACCTGGGATTTTCTGACATGAAGAATTGTTCTAGCCATCAAAGAAGATTATTTGTTTCTTTTAAACTCTTCTTGGGCTATTACTCTAAAATAATCTTGAGATTTCTTTCCAACCATCCTGTGACCTTTGGAAGTCATTCTGAATTTAGATGAATTATGTGTACTTGCATATAAACATACAAACTATGTCTTCTCAAAAATTACATTTGAAAATAAAGCTATGTTCAAGAAATATATATTTATAATTCTTTTGAGTCTATTTCTATATCTATAAAATGGGGATAATAATGTCTACCTTAAAAGCATGTTGTGAGGTTTAAATGAGTACACAGTGTACTAAACTGACATGTGGCAGATGTACAATAAATACTTGCTAGTTTGATATCATTATCATTATAACAATCATTGCCAACCTAAAGTTTGATGTTATATAAAAAACATTCAATTCCAAAAACTCTATCATCTTGAGCAGATCACTCACATTTTGGGACCTCATCATAAAATATTACCAGTGGTTATATCTGGATTGTGGGTTTTTTAAAAATTCAATGTTTTTCTTTTTCTCAACTATAGTATATTTTTTAAAAATTTATGTCAAATACAATTACTTAAACAAAACAAGAACAGATACCATGTACTATATATTGCTAAGCATACTTGACACTTCTCTATTTGCAATGATTGCCATGATAGGCCGTGGAGAGAGAAGTGTGTGGTTATGGGGGTTACTAAAAACAGAAGTCAGCATTTAGAGAGATTCAGCAGTTACACAGGACACACACAGTAACTGCAGATTATGAAACACCTCAGGCATCACAGATCCCTTCTAAACCCCAAACCAATGAGAGTGGGAAGGGAGGCCCCTAGTTTCTAGTTTTCCACTGTCATATCTCCAGCATCTAGAACAGAAGATACCGAGGCATAGACAATCCTTAAACACATTCTGTTGAATGAATGGCCTCTGGATAAAGCCTAGCCTTCCAAGTCAGCTAGTGAGGCTCCGCTATTGAATAAAACTGGACTTGAGAATGACATTTAGATAAAGCTGTATAAGTGAGGTCTTCTGATCCTAGCTCCCTTTAATCTAGGAATCCAAATTTCCCTAATAGTGGTATGGATGGGCAGATGTAGATGGAACTGGAAAAGAAAAAGGTGGTCCTTACTGGCTCACTTACTCAACAGGGGTAAAAGAGATACGTAGGTAGGTAGAATTAAGAAAGCCTAAATCATGTTCTCCAATCCAATTTCCCACATAGTAGGGATGATTAGGCACACATATGGGAATTAGTACATTGTTCCTTTCTTCCTCACTAGACTTTACTCTTTAACAGATTAGCTTTGAAAGGAAGCCCAGAGGAAAGAGGGAATTAGTGGCAGGCCTTGAACTCCAACAGTTATTATAAAAGCACCCAGGACAGCCATCCAGGTCAGGGACAGAAGATTTATCTGGAAAGATTTCTGGAGTGGGCCAAGACAGAGTTTTAAAAGGTATGAGTAATCAGGTAAAGAGAAAGGGAAAGATTTTCCTGCTAAAAGGCAGCACCATGAACAAAGTCACAGAGACAATAGGATCATGTAAATATGGAAACTATAATGAGTTCTAGAATCTTAAAGAATAATTTACAAGACAGAGAGGGATAAGAAATAATACCAGAAAGGCTGACACAGGCACCAGCAGTTGAGTAGAGGAGAGACAAAACTGAAAACAGGGATATCAGTTTGGGGACTGTAATATTCAGACAACAAACTGACTAAATTCGAGTATCAGGATATTAAAAACTGATGATTACACCCAAACAAATCACATTCTGACAAATCTGAAGTATCCTTCCTCAAAACCTTTTAGTTTAATCCAAAAGGTAATTAAAAAGATGTAATTCTAAACAAGCGAACCACATGGCTTCTGTGGTTTACTGGGCAGCATTGCCCAGCAGTACAAAGGATGAGAGCTGGAGAAATCCTGGACTTGGGACTTTCTGCTCTACCAGAAACTACAAATTCTACTTCAGGAAAACAATGTGACCACAATATCAAGACAAACCACTGAAAACAAATATGAGGCATCCCGTACAACTATGAATGGATCTAATAATTGCTGATCCATACTTTTATCAAATGACAAAATATGATAGCCCAATCAGTGGCATAATGATGGATGACATTGCTTGACTTTTTAATGCATTCTCACTCCTTTGTATGAGATTTTAAATGTTTGTGGAGAAATATTTTCATGCCAGGAACCAATTTAGGAACACCAGTAGCCATTTTCTATACCTATATGAGGTATAGAAAATATGAGTGAATAAGTATAATTCTCTGGATTTGGACTGACAAACTTAAGTGCCAAATCCAGTTTAATTATTTATTTGGTCACAGCCAAAATTATATAAAACTGCTGTCATACCTCTTCAGATGACAACAAATCTCTTTCTTAATTTCCCATGTATGAGACTGGATATATTGGTTTGTAAATTTGTTTTATTTTATTTTATTTTATCAAGAGTTGAGTCTATTGCCCTACAGATGCAGCCTATATCTCACCTTTCCTATGAATATTTTATTGTCTAAAAAAGTGGCTTAAAATAAGCATTTATAAATACCTTGACTCATGAAAGTAAAAATTTATTTGAGGTTTATAAATAAAACTATTGAAGTGAACTAACCAAGTTTCAAAATTAAAATTTCTGAACAATGTAAAATTTGAATTTCAGAATTTATCATAAGAAGGCAAAAACTTGAGAAAATAATATAATTTCTTAAGGATAATATATATTGGAATTCATAGTTTCTGGTGGAACAGGAATTTCCCTTAGGCTCCAGGCCTACCCCAGGCTCCAGACCAGCCTAACCCAGGTCATAGGCCCAGCCTCAAGGCCAGTGCCCACAGAACCAGAATCCAGCCCCATCATAGCATCAGGTCAGCACCTGTCTACCCCAGCTCAGGTCAGCATCTGGCCCAGCCACCAGCCTGGCCTCCAAGGGCCTATACTCCAACAAATCCAGGATCCAGGCCTATTCCAGCAGACCAGGGTTAAAACTCATCCCAGTAGACCCCAGTGCTGGGCTGGCCTTTGCAAACACAGACTCCAGACCTACCCAATGGCAAGTCAGCACCTGCAGACTAAGGCTCCAAGACTACCCTTGTGGCCCAAGCACCAAGCTGGCCCGCATGGACTCAGTCAACAGCTCTTTGCCGGTAGATTCAATGATACGCTAGCCCCATGGGCCCAGGATTCAAGCCTGCTCTAGCAGACCTAAGCTCTAATCCCATTACAGCAGACTCAGGTTCCAGGCCCAATCCCACACACCCAGGTACCAGACCCACTCGCCTGCTGATCCAGGGATTAGATCAGCCTGCCTGAGGATTATGACAGTAAGTATGCCCCTAGACCATGCCAGACAGCCTGCCCAGAATCTCTTGCTAGCCTGACGGGTAAAGGGCTTTCCCTACTGAAGCCAGTTTGCAAAGACTGGAATAAGTGCATACTTCTTCCAGTACTCACACACAAATGCATGGCCACAAAAATCACAAACAGGAAATCATGACATCATCAAAGTATCAAAATAAAGCACCAGTATCTGACCCTAAAAAATAGAGACTTTTTGCCTGACAAAGAATTCAAAATAATCTTCTTAAAGAAGCTCAGTGAGCTATGAGAGAATACAGATAGACAATAAACAAAATCAGGAAAACAACACATAATCAAAAGGAAAATTTCAACAAAGAGATAGAAACCATAAAAGGAAAGTAGAACAGGAAGTCCCAAGTCCAGAATACCTCCTAATTTTTATTAATTGCTAAATTTAGAGACTGTATTTCCAAAATAAGTGTTAAATTTTACAATTTTTTTTTGTTTTTTTTGTTTGTTTGTTTGTTTGTTTTGTTTTGTTTTGTTTTGAGATGAAGTTTCACTCTTGTCACCCGGGCTGGAGTGCAATGGCACGATCTCGGCTCACTGCAACCTCCGCCTCCCAGGTTCAGGCCGTTCTCCTGCCTCAGCCTCCCGAGTAGCTGGGATTACAGGTGCCTGCCACCACGGCAAAGTTATGTTGCAGATAGGATTTTTTATTTTTTTTGAGATGGAGTTTCGCTCTTGTTGCCCAGGCTGGAGTACAGTGGCACAATCTTGGCTCACTGCAACCTTCATCTCTGGGGTTCAAGTGATTCTCCTGCCTTAGCCTCCCTAAGTAGCTGGGATTACGGGCACGTGCCACCATGCCTGGCCAATCTTTGGTATTTTTAGTAGAGATGGGTTTCAGATAGGATTATTATTTTATGCAAGATTTACAGTCTCTAAATTTCCTGAAACTGCTGAAAAAGCAGAATACAAAGTCATTTTAAATACATATAAGTTGGTTGCAAAGCTAATTGAAGACTGACTAAAAACTCTGAGGATAATAAACATTTCATTCATTAGAAAACCCATTCCTTTTAGAAAAATATATCTCATATTTTTTGTACCTTTGTTTTTTCCTCTAATTAATCATTATAAATCTCCATAAAATTTTTGATTATCTAATATTCATTTATTACCATTTCACATTTCTTTGACATCATAATTCCATGCTTATTGGAGAAGGCATGAAAACCTACCCATGGATATTTTTCTCATAGAGAAAGAGAAATATCTGAAACACTAGGAACCAGAAGTGTGAGGGACTCTAATTATCTATGATTTTTTTTTATTACATGTAATAGTCATGTAATGGAATAGTGTTTCTTTCCAAAATCCCAGAGTCAAAAATAATATGAATTTTTTTTTAACTGTTAAAGATTATATGATACTTTTCTCAAAATGTAAAATTATGAGTACCACAGCTAAATATATACCTAAAAATAATTATGTGATACAAACACATATTGTACATAGATGTTGCTACCATGAAATCTAAGAATGCCACTTTCCCTTCTGTAGCTATGTTTTGAATTACCTTCAGATTATTTATTTACCAAAAAAAAGAACAAAAATAAAGCTTTCCTGCAAAAAAGCTAATAACATGCAAGAAATCTGTGTGGCTCAGAAAACACTAGTTTATAAGCATCAACTTTATATGGTTTAGGTCATCAAGACAATCAATCATTCATGTTTATTGAACATCTATTATGAGCAAATAACTGTTTCAACTGAGGCTTTAGAGAATCTTGACCAAATCAATAATTCAACTATGAAAAACAAGCCTAGAGGTGCATTGATTCTTCCTAGTTTTCTATACCCTAGATTTACATTCATGCTATTAAATTGGCCTCTGGCATTATGAGATTTAATTAATCCATTAATTCCAAAATCACAATGAGATTTGTTTCTTATAGAGATAATGGCTAGGAGTACATCCACAGTGTTTCATTCATTATATGAGTGGACCCTCTCACATGCCATAGTTAAATGAATAGGTGCCCTGATCGTCTGGAGACAAGATAAACTTGCAGTTGTTGCCTTCTCTCAATTGCTTTAGCCATTCCAGGTTTAAGAGTGTTACAGTCCCCATCTCTCTATAAACCATGATTCTTATTACACTTACTTCCTTGATTCCTCTCAGGTTAACCACAAACATTTTATCAACTGCAGAGTAGCTTTTAGCCTAGCTTGATTAATTTGCACACAGCTTATACCAATTCTCCTAAGATCACTCATGTGGTTTGATTCAATTAATCACAGTGTTCACCAAGCTCTAAAAAGAAAAACAAGCCTGTTTATTTGCATGTTGTGAACCAAAAACTCAAAATATGAGAACACCATTAATTGGTCATTCCCAAATTTTCCATAGTTGGCCCTATAGCAGAATACCCCTATAATATGCATTTATCCCTTTGTATTGGATATGGCTTATAATTAATGAAGTATAAATAGCAGTTCCTTGACCATGGTCCAGCCTCATGGAACTTGTATACCTCTGTCCAGGGAAAGCCAGAAGAAAGTAAAGATGCAGAGTATTATCTAAGAAGATTCTCTGCAGGGTCCACCGTAGCAGCTGTGGTCTTAACAAGATGAACTCTTTGTTCCTGATTGCCACTGCTTACAGCTGCCCATCATAGAGAGTATAGTGCTGTACAGAGTATCTATTGCAATGGAGAGAGGGGAGGCTTATTTTCTCCTTGGTTTTAGCCTACATATTATTAGCTTAACTGATCTGTTTTACTTAAGGGGACAAGTAAATTTTTACATAAGATGTTTCTGTGGTTCAGTCACATTGTCTATCCCCAACACATCTCTTATCTTTATGTCAGGTTCACAACTACACCAAATGTCATGCTCAGGGTCAGGTCCAGGCCAATGCTGAGGTCCGAGGGGACTGGGTGGATGGGCAGATAACTGAAACAACACTCGGGTGGGGGTGGGTGTAGGCAGGTGAAATGTAGTTTCATTCAGCAGCTCTTTCATTAGCAGCTTTCTCACACTAGCCCTCTCACACTGTGAGAGGAGGCGGAGGTTGCAGTGAGCCAAGATGGTGTCACTGCACTCCATCCTGGGTGACAGAGTGAGACTCTGTCTCAAAAAAAAAAAAAAAAAAAAAAAAGAAAAGTAAATTCTTGAACACAATCCAGCCCCTTTGAATCACAAACTCTGAATGGGATCCAAAAATATCTTTCAGCTAATATTTCTAGCTGATTCCAAATGTTTGCTCAATTATGGTTTGTATAGAACCATTATCTAAAGGAATATCCAAAGCCTTACTGGAAACTGAAGAAGCTTAGTAGCAAGGTCTAATTTTCAACTGAAGTTTGAGTTATTTGCAGACCATTGAAATAATTATAGTTGCTTTTGTTCAACCTCACAGGGGTCTCATGAAGACTGGATAAGTATGGATGTGTCATGATTAAAGCAAAACATGTGAGGTATGATGGCCTGAGTTGAAGGACTGTTATGCCCTATTACTTACATATTCCTGAGAATATGTATTTCACATCTCTTAGCCTTAGCTTCCTCTCCTATGAAATGAAGTTAATAATACTTAGCTCATAGCGTCATTGGGAAGACTGAGGAGGTTATGAATTTAATGACATCTACAGTAGTACTTAGCATTTAGTAGGCATCAATAGGTGTTTGGTGCTGATGCCTTTACGGCTAAAATTTTCACCTGACCTCTCTAACAGAGATGTCATCTCCATTTCATAAAGCAAGTTAAAGGCTAAGGGCCAAGTATTGAGAAAAGATCCTTGAGAAAGGCCTGCATTTATTGTG